>NW_021145797.1:19081-50000 GCF_002837175.3 Physeter macrocephalus | reverse complement strand
GCAGACAGAACCACAGCAAACCCGGCCACAGCGTGGTGGAGACCTGGTCTGGGAGCCCGACTCCCCTCTACGCCCACAACCACAAGCTCACGGCCGTGGAGCAAGGGAGGAGCTTCCCGCTTGGTGAGAGAGCAGTGGCCCAGAGTGGGGGGCACTGGCTGGCGGGTCCTGGGGGGAATTCTGAGAGTGGTCCACATGGGGCCTGGGCCTCCCATGGGGACCGAGCCTGGGAGGGCTGGGGGCAGGTCTCAGCCCTGGGGCAGGACCGGGAGCTCCCCCCACCTTAGGCCTGGCCCTGCCCCCCTCCCATCAGCATCTCTGTTCCTCTCTCCCAGTCACCTCAGACTCCAAGGAGGAGGGCCTGGAAGCCCAGATCAGCAGGTTGGCGGGGCTGATAGGACGGCTGGAGAGCAAGGTGAGCCCGCTGAGCCCTCGCCTCTGTCCCTGCATCCACCCTCCGCCCTCCCAGCCCCCAGGGAGTGCAGTGAGGCCAGAGCTCAAGACAGAAGTCGGGAAGCCTTGGAAAGGACATTCCCCACGTGGAGCGCGGACTAAGGGTAGGCGCCGGGCACGTGTCCATCGTATGGGACCGGAGGAGAGAAGCAGCTGTGGAGGGCGGGCGGGCAGCCAGAAGGGGCGTCTCAAGGAGCAGAAAGTAGTCGGCAGGGTCACGGGCAGCAAGGGGACAGAGCTTCAAGGAGGCGTTAAGGCGGCCGCGTGGTCTGGGCAGGTGGTAGCCTAGACCCAGCAAGGTGGTGGGTGGGGGATGGTGACGTCCCAGGAGAGATTAGAATGACCGGCAGCGTGAAGTCTTTTAAATGTGACATGACACATCCACAAGTGATGGAAAGTGGCACGGCCTTTATGGAATCCTGTTTTCGGAGAACATTTCATGGCTCGGTAGGCACTCGGGATACGATTGTGTTAGCTTTGCAGGGCTGCCAGAACTGGGGCTTAAACCCCGGCATTTATTCTCTCACAGATCAAGGCTAGAAATCTGAAATCAGGATGTTGGCGGGGCTGGTTTCTTCTGAGGCCTCTCTTGTTGGCGTGTAGACGGCCGTCTTCTCCCTGCGTCTGTGTGTGTCTGTGTCCTGATCTCTTCTTATAAGGACACCAGTCATATTGGATCAGAGCCCACCCATGTGACCTTATTCTAACATAATCACCTATTCAAAGGTCCTGTCTCCAAATATAGTCACGTTTTGCAGTACTGGGGATTGGGACTTCAACATACGAATTTTGGGGGAACACAGTTCAGCCCATAACGATGACCATTCATTGGAAGAAAGAAAATAATTTGCCGTAAGGTTTACCAACAGGCTCCAGTATCAGACTGCCTGTATTTGAATCCTGGCTATACCACTTAACAGCTGTGTGACCTTGGGCCAGTGACTTACCCTCTCTGAGCCTCAGAGTCCTCCTCTAACCACAGAGAAAATAATCAGAATGGCACCTCTCACAGGGTCATTGTGAGGATTAAATAAAATGATGTCTTAATGGCTTAGCACAGAGCCTGCTGCACAGTTAGCCTTTAATATTAGCAATGTTATTTAGTAGTTATTATTAGACATTCTGATGCCAGAACCTATACACAATCCATACCTGTATATCAACGTCAACCAAGATGGCAGGCATCTCCAGGCTGTAGGGTTGCAGTGGCAAGTTTACATTTTTCCTACTTCTCTGAATTTTGTAATATCTTTTGCAAAAGGGCAAAAGAAAAATAGTGCTTTGATGGGTTTGTGGGTTAGTTCTGAGGGATTCGTGAGGGCAGTGGGTGGGGCTCCCCAGGAGGAGGTGAGGCCGAGACTTGGAGAGGAGTCCGAGGGAGGAGGCGGCCATCCCACTTGCAGGTCTGAGGCTGGGGTGGGATCCCCCCGGTGGGATCCCCCGCTCCCCCGCCCCCCCGCTAAAGCCGGCTGCTGGGTGGGAGCGGTGGGAAAGGCTCGGCGGCGACCCTGAGGCCCGGTTGTCATAACAACTCTGCGGGCGCCCCCAGGGGGAGGCTCTTTGAAGCTTATTTTTAGCGCCCTAGTCGCCTTAACAACCGGCTGGCTGGAAACCAAGGAGCACCTGGGCGTCCTGGAGACGGGGCGGGACCCTCTTCCCGGCCTCTGATTGGCCCGAGCTGCGAGCAGGGGCCAATCCGGGACCTGCTCTGGGCCCCGCCCTCCGAGGGCCAACCTGAGCGCTCCTAGCTGTGCCTGGGCTCCTGGAACGCTGGGACGGCGAGGCAGGGAGAGGGGGCGGGGGGCGCAGACGTGGGTGCCGCCGCCCCTCCCCCACCTCCCCTCATCTTTACCTCATCCTCACTGCCGCGGGGCCCAGCTGGCCAGGAGAAACCTAGGGAACCAGTTGTAGCCCCTGCTCTCCAGGGGCCCACCTACACGGTTTTAAAACCATGGAAAGAGACTTGCCCTGCCAGGCAGACCTTGGCCACCTACAAACGCCTACATGCACACCCTATGTCCCCGGAAAGTCAGTACCCTCTCTGGGACCGGCTGTGTAATTTATGGGGCCCTTTGCTCCAACATTATTAAGAATGTCCAGGTGGTGACTGTCTGTGCAGGTCATGGCCGCTCTGTTTTCCTTAACAGCCAGCTCACGCACCTCACTCCCGTGCTTCTGTAGAGAAGAAAGAGCTGGGTGCGGGACTGCGCCAGGGACACGGGCTGTCCTCGTGGGGGAGGGGCAGGGATGGGCACAGAGGTGGCCTTTATTGGGGTGCCTAGCGGGCCTAGCCCCCAGGGTCGGCGGAAGGCCAGCGAGCACAGACCACCTCCCTCAGGCCGTTATGGCCATGAGGCGCCAGGGGCCGTGACTGGGGGCGACGTGTAAGTCGTGGGGGAACCTGTTGCCAGCAAGGCTGTCGCTGTGACAAAACCCCAGCGTCCTGGGTTCAGCACAGTGGAGCCTCCTCCGTGTTCTCTGCAGTTGGCATGCTTGGCCTCTGTGGCTCCAGTGCCCCCTAGATGCCACGGCCAGAAGGGATCTGTGCCACTTCCTGTGGTTGGCCTTCCAGCCTGGCTTCCCGGCTCCTCTCTTGAGCCAGCACTGTGCCTGGAGGGTGGGCTGAGCCCTGCCCAGAGAGGCCTGGCCCTGGGAGCTCCCACCCGCTCAGGGACTCCAGAGTCTCTGGAACCGTGGGGTGGAGGGGCTGGAGCTCTTCGGTGGCCCTGGGTGCTCGGGTGTCACTGTGGTGGTCCTGGACGCCTCCCTAGCAGAGGCGGCCTCTGTCTCCGGCATCTCTTCGCACTTTGTTGTTGCAGACCCTTTGGTTTGACCTCCAGCAGCATCTCTCGGATGAAGAAGGCACCAACATGGTGAGGACCCCTCTCCTGTGGCCCCATCTCTGCCTGAGCCAGGCCTCAAGATGCAGGTGGCTCAGTGTCCCTGACACCTCCACCCTGGGACCACCCCAAGGGGGGATGCAGCCCCAGCACTTGGCCACCCTCCCCTCCCAGGAGCGTTCTTAGAGGCTCCAGGAGTGTTCTCAGAGGCTCCAGGGCTGTGATCAGTTGGGCCTGGAGCGACGGGATCAGCAGGACAGTGACGTCAAAATGCTGATTGAATCAGAAACAATTTTGCTGGTCACTCATTTTGTTGTCCTGGACCCGAAGCCTTGCAGGCAGCTCCCAGTCTCTCTAGAGCCTCTTTAAACGTCCCTGTTTTTTCAGCACTTGTGGGACTACTTCCTGCCTTTGGCTTCTTAAGCTTAGCTCACTTTTCACCATTTTCCACGTGTAAGAATGAAAAGTGTGTGTGCGGCGGGGGGGCAGGGGCAGTGGGTCGGTTTTATTCTGAAGAAGTTGTCCTGTCCTGGGGATGTGGGCTCCTGGGCTGGGCGGGGTCCCGGGGGGAGCCCGCAGGGTGGCTCACTGGTCCTGTGGCCCTGGAGCGTCTGCAGCTGGTCCGGCAGGAGATGGCCGTGTGCCCTGAGCAGCTGGCCGAGTTCCTGGACTCCCTGCGTCAGTACCTGAGGGGCACCGCCGGAGCCAGGAACTGCTTCCAGTGAGTAAGCCGCGGGGCGGGGCGGTGGCCGGGAGCTCTGCCGGGGGTGGAGGCACAGGGCAGGACCGGCCTCAGCCCTGAGAACACACCGGACCCCAGGGAAGCCCCCTAGCGGGGTGGTTACAAGAGCTGGGTTCAGGTCCTAGCTCGGGCTCTTCCTTGCTGCACAAACGTGCCAAGTGACTTCATCTCGCGGACCTCAGCTTACTCATCTGCAAAGTGGGACCAGTGACCGGACCCGGTCCCTGGTGGGGTTGGAGGCGTCAGTGGAATAATGACCGTGGAGGGTACAGGCCAGTGCCTGGCAGGCACCCAGCCCCCACTCAGCGGTAGCTGCCACGGTTGCTGCTGTGGCTGCCCCTCGGGGGCCTCACCCTCTGGTCCCTGCTGCCAAGGCCTGCATCCTTGCTGGGGGTGGTCCCAGAGGGCTGTTGGCACAAGCTGCCGGGCTCTGTCTCCCATCTGTGGCCCACCCGTCGGTGCCCAGCGGACAGCAGCTGCAGGCTCTGTGCCTGTTCCGTGCCTCGAGTCTCTCCCTCCCCGGTGGCTTTTTTCCTACCGCAAGAGCACATGTGCCCCCACCTGCTTCCCGGTACAGCAGGTGGGCCGGGCCTGGGGGGCAGCGTGACTCAGGCTGCTGTTCTTGCTGCACGTTAATTCTAGGTGGCGGGGAGGGCAGGTGAAGAAAGATGATGCCGGTTGGCGGCGGGCGCTGTGCAGGCCAGCGAACGGGGGGCTTTGCGGAGGGGCTGCATGTGTGCTGAGGCTGAGTGATGAGCAGCCCGCCCCCCAACAGAATGTGAGGCCCGGCACAGGCTGGTGCCCAGACCTGGCGTGGCAGTGAGGGAGCTGCGTTTGAGAAAAAGCAAGCAGCTGGTGTCGCTCGACAGAGTGACCCAGGGGCGGGTGGGTCAGATCGCCAGGGAGGCAGGCTGGCCCTGCTCGTTCCGGGGCCCAGGGACCACGGGGGAGAGAGGCTTAGGCAGGAGGGAGACTCGGTCTTGCCTCCCTTGTGTAAGAAGGGGTGGCAACAGGCAT
Source organism: Physeter macrocephalus (assembly GCF_002837175.3). Lineage (NCBI taxonomy): Eukaryota > Metazoa > Chordata > Mammalia > Artiodactyla > Physeteridae > Physeter > Physeter macrocephalus. The sequence continues at coordinate 44,948 of NW_021145797.1, read as the reverse complement.
GCACCTGGCGGCCAGCGAGAGCCCCTGCGGTCAGCCCGAGAGGCGCTGGCCTTGGCACGATGTGGCAGAGCTTGGATCCCAGCTGGGGCTGCCTGGACTTGACTGTGGCCGGGGTGGGGTACGGGGCTGTAGAAAGAGGAGGCCAGGCGGAGTCTGAGATGCTTCAGCTTCAGGAACTTGATGGAGGACGGGGCCCCAGGCTGAGCTGGAGAAGCCGCGGAAGGTCAGGTGCGTGGGTGCGGGGAGTCGCACGGGCCTTTCGGGCCATGTTAAATTCCAGATGCCGTTCGAGGTGCTGATGTACAAGTGGGGAGATCCGCGGAGTGACGGGCATGCAGGTGTCACCCGGAGCCCCGGGAGCTGTGTGCTCATCCTGGGAGAAGGTGTGGAAGAAGGGGGCCGGGAGGAGGCAGCACGCAGTAGGGCGTCCTCCCTGAGCCCCAAACCTGGAATTGCCTGTAATAATGCAGCAGCTGCCACCAGGACAGGATTCTCCTCTGAGGGATGCTTGGGGGTTCTGTGCTACTGAGCGTGTGGGGAAAGAAGGAACCGGGAGGGTGGCCGAGGGGGTCGTCTCGTGCCCTCCCTGGGAGGCCTCCCGCTCCCGCTCCCGTTGTCAGAGGCGCCCCCCCGCCCCCCGGCTCAGTCGTATTTGCAATGGGTGAGGACGCTGCTGTGCACACAGGGCCGGCAGCTCGGGGACGTGGGCCACGTCTGACTCTACCTTGAAGGAGTAAATGAAAGAATGATTATGAAGGACAGCGTGGCAGGGGAAGATGCTTTTAGTTTTAAAAGGGGTTTTTCAATGACTAGAACGCCTTTTTCAAAAAGATGTTTCACCGTCATTCATTCAACAGCCGTGCTGGCCCCGGTACCGGGCCAGGTCTTGTTCTAGAGGGTAGAGAGGTGCACGCAGCTGATCAGACTAGGTGGCTGGTCCTGGAGAGTGCCGGGGGCCTGATCAGAAAGGGAGCGTGTGACTGAGAGCAGCTTCTGCCAGCCTCACGTTTCCGGGGTCTTCGGGCAGCCCGGAGCCTGGCTCAGGGGACGCCCTGGCTGGGCACCGTGTGGCCCCGTGTGCACCCCAGCAGGCAGGCCGGCAGCCCCGGGCGTCCACTGAGTCCGGTCTCTCCTCTTGCAGCATCGCTGCCGTGAGGCTGGCGGACGGCGTCACCTTCGTGGTCTACGAGTTCTGGGAGACGGAAGAGGAGTGGAAGATGTAGGCCTGGCCCTGCACCTTCTCTAGTCTCAGCCCTCGGCCGGGGCTTAGGTGGTGGGACGTGGGGGGGACCTGCCCCCTGTCCAGGCCCTTCCTTGTCCCAGAGGCTTCTTGGAGGGGAGGGTGATGAGTGGGGGTTCCACGGGCTCCACCACTCAGAAGGCTGGGCCTCGGGCCCCTCGGAGGGGGCGTTTCTCAGGCTGGAGCTTGATCCCCTCAGCGTGCTCTGCTGGGCCCTGAGTCTGGGCTCCTGACCAGCCCTGGGAGCAGAGGCCCGAGGTGCTCCTGTTTCAAAACTGCTGCCCAAGGCTAAAAATCCAGAAAGTTCTCTCAGTGAAGGTTGCTCACGGGGAGGCAAGAGCCAGGCCGTGCCCCCGGGCGCTCTACCGCGGCCCTACCTTCCCCCCATGGCTCTGAGCCCCGGGCTCGGCTGACTGGTGTGTGGCCCGCCAGCCCCGAGCGCTCACGGGCGGCCCCCTGGGTTGCAGGCACCTGCAGAGCCCCGTGTGCAAGGCCTTCCGGCACGTCAAGGTGGACACGCTGAGCCAGCCCGAGGCCCTCTCCCGGATCTCCGTGCCAGGTAGCCGGGAGGAGGGCCTGGACCAGCTACAGCGGGAGCGGGGACGCCACTCTGTTCTGTTCCCTTAGCTGCCAGGAACTGCAGTCCACCCGGGAGTGCTCCACCAGAGGGGGTCCTAGACAAGGCAGGGCCGCCGGGGCCCTCAGCCCGGCAGGGGGCAGGCCTCGCTGCGGGACACCCCCGTGGTCCCAGCCAGACTGCCACTTCCTCCCTGGGCATGTGATCTGCCCCCAGGACCAGCACCTCTGTGCCCTTCGGAGGGCCCGGCCCCCTCTGCCCGCCTGGCACACAGGAGAAGCGCCAGCCTGCAGGCCTTGCTCTCTGGCCCTGAGGGGAGAGGGGGCCCGCTGCAGCCTCCGCCCCCTGACGCGTCTCCCTCCCTCCTCTCCAGCTGCCTGGTGCACCCTGGGGCGCGCCTGAGCCCCTGCGCAGGAGCCTGCAGCCTCTGCTGAAGGACGTCCACTCTCTTCTAGAAACTGTGGTATACGAGCTGTCTTTTCAATATACTGCCCGATAAGAAGGTCTTTTCCTGCTGTTTGAAGTGAAGGCCCTGCCCCGGCACCGCCCCCCCCCATTTCCCCCCCCCCACCCCGCTGTGGACAGAGAAGCATCGGCGCCACTGGGCCCTGTTCAAGCCAGGGGACGGCCCCCAGCGAATGGCCACACCTGACCAGTCCCCACGGCCGGGCTCGCCCCTCGCTTCTCTCACCTCCTGGGTGCCACTCCTCCACCTGGTAAGACCCTGTAGTGCCCCCCAGGCAGCAGTAGACCCCCCCCGTAGCCAGTGCCCTGCTAGGCAAACAGCCGCCCGGGACAGGCACCAAATAAACTAGCTTTGGGGACGGCTGCGTGTTTGTTTTCTAGTTGATGACAGCTGGCGAGTGAAGCTGTCAGCGTGCTCGGGGCCCCTTCTTAGCCCTGAAACCTGAGCCCGGTCACCTCAGCTTTCTTATCTGTCAAGTGGAAGTGATGACTCTGAGGTATGTATCTTGACAAAGTTCACGCCTATTGCAAAGTTCGGGGGTCCTCGAGACCCGCCCCCACCCCCCGCCCGGGCTCGGAAATTCACTAGGACTCTCAGAACCCAGCCAAGCCATTCTACTCGTGGTTACGGATTAGGGCACCAAAAGCATACCGACTGAACTCAGCATGGCAGAGGGTCCCAGAGAGACCAAGCTTAGGGGTGTCCCTTCCCAGTGACACGTGCAGACAGCACCTGGGTCTCCCAGAGCTGCCCTGTGACATTCATTACACATAGGGAACTGCCACCCAGGGAAGCTCACCTTAGCCTCCAGCCCCTGTGGAGATCAAGCTGATCCCAAGTGGCCCCAGGTAAACAAAGATACACGTGTCAGGACTTTCCAAGGTCCTAGAGGTTCATCACCTCCTAAGAGCCGAGGGCAAAAGCCAGACCTCCCTGGACACAGTCACTCCTTGAGACTGCACACCCATAAAGGTACTGTTCCAAGACAGAAGACCCTAGACTTAAAGGTTCTTTCAAGTCCGATGCTGGAACCTCTGTAACTGCCTATTTCCCTGGACGTGTTGCAGGAGAGACATAATACACAAAAGTTTCAAGGGACAAGAAGAGAGACATGCCTCCCTTTCCTAAAGCAGGAATGGAAAGGACGGCAGGTAGGGAGGCAGCGGCCAGGGGCTGCCGAGAGCTGGGGAGCCGGGGAAGGAGGAGAGAGAAAGGGCCTGGAACTGGGCCACCGTGCCCAGTGAAATCAGAAATCATGGGGGCTTGTTGGAAGCATAAAATGCAGACTCACATCCCAGCTGAACATACATCCCAACTGAACATCTGGCTGTCCTTACACTCGGCCTCTCACAGCCCCTGTTTTCTTATCTGTGAAGTGGGGAGAAGACCCCTCCTTTGAAGATTAGGAACTGCCTGGCTCACGAGAAGGCCACTGCAGGAGGTCCTGCTGGCAGCGTCACCTCACCCCACCCTGGCGCTGCTACCGTTCCAGGCAGCTCAGCTGTTTTAAAAATAATAATCTCAGGGGGTGGAGGCTCTTGGAAGCGCAACTGAGGAAGCCCGCCCTCTGGGCCCGTGACCCTCTGCCCCAGCTCTCCCCTCTTGTAGGCTTGGCGCTGACTGCACCCACGAGCACTTAGCGCCTCCTCAGATGCCGAGTGGGTGGAACAGGCTCTGAAGAGAACAAACATCAACCCTAAAAGGGCTAAGAGCCTCCACTTACCTTACACTCCAGTGCGAGGCACTTGGCAGGCGCCGTCGCTGCTTCCTGTGTCATCCTGGGATCCGCAGGTAGGGAAACCGAGACACACAGAAAGGCAGGCAGCTCACCAGAGGTCACACACAAGTGGCACTGCTTCATCCAAACCCAGAGCAGCTGCCTGCCCCCAATGCTGTGCTCTAACCACCTCGCACAGAGCAGGGGAACAGCTCCGGCTTAAGACGGTCCGGTCCCAGTCAGGTTCCCCCAACAGTTAGAAGATGGAATTACCACGTGACCGAGAAATTCCCCTCCTGGGTATATACTAGGCCCAAAAGAATGGAGGCATTTAAGCAAGCAAGCACTTGTGCCCGTACGTTCACAGCAGCTTATTCACAAGAGCCAGAAGGTAGAAACATCACAAATGCCCATTCGTCAGTGGACGAATGGACAGACCCAGGTCTATCCATGTGCTGGACCATGCTTCAGCCATAAAAAGCAATGAAGTCCTGAGCCAGGCCGCAACCTGGGCGACCCTTACAAACCCTATGCTGAGTGCAAGAAGCCGTCACAGAAGGCCACATGTGTACGATCCCATGCATACGACACGTCTGGAAGAGTTAAATCTATACAAACGGAAAGTAGAGTAGGGGTTGCTGGGGGACTTACTGCCAAGGAAGGCGTTTGGGAAGCGATGGAAGAGGTGCTTGTGTGACTGCGGAGGTACCCAACGCCCCTGCAGCGTGCACTTCAAAATGGTTAATTTTATGTTACGTGAACCCGACGCCCCTACAGCGTGCACTTCAAAATGGTTAATTTTATGTTACGTGAACCTCATTTTTAAAGAAATCACAACTCACCTGCTCAAACAGATGTTCAGCATCTGTGTTCCTCGCCGTGTCCCGTTCAAAACCCAAGCCTTCCACGGGAGGCATGTGGCCGCCGTCCTGCGTGTGTCCCGTTCAAAACCCAAGCCTTCCACGGGAGGCATGTGGCCGCCGTCCTGCGTGTGTCCCGTTCAAAACCCAAGCCTTCCACGGGAGGCATGTGGCCGCCGTCCTGCGTGTAGCGTGCACTTCAAAATGGTTAATGTGATGTTACGTGAACCCGACGCCCCTGCAGCGTGCACTTCAAAATGGTTAATTTTATGTTACGTGAACCCGACGCCCCTACAGCGTGCACTTCAAAATGGTTAATTTTATGTTACGTGAACCTCATTTTTAAAGAAATCACAACTCACCTGCTCAAACAGATGTTCACCATCTGTGTTCCTCGCCGTGTCCCGTTCAAAACCCAAGCCTTCCACGGGAGGCATGTGGCCGCCGTCCTGCGTGTGTCCCGTTCAAAACCCAAGCCTTCCACGGGAGGCATGTGGCCGCCGTCCTGCGTGCGACACACGCAAGCCCTCAGGTGCTGGGCTACTGTCCCTGTGCATCACCTAGGGGCACCTAGAGCCACTGGAAGGGCGCTTCCCCAGGACACTCGGACCCCCTGTAGCCCGTGCTGCTCAAAGCAGGAGAACGAGTCACCTCGACTGCAGAACGTTACTGGGCCACATTCACAGCTGTCACTTGAGACAGGAGGGTCTCTGCACTCAAGCACACATGTCACCACTGACCGGGATCCTGGGACAGGCCAGGCTCTGGGGGTCCATCTCAGCTCATCCCCGTGGCTATGCTGGGAGGGAGGGGCTGCCCTCAGTGTCGTTTTAGAGGAGAACCAAGAGGCTGGAAACCAAGGGCCGGAGGAGGTGCTGACCAGGTCCCAGGAAGGACACCGAGGCTAACAGTAGCACTCACGGAGGTTTTCCTGGGTCGGCAACCTGAGGACAAGGGCTGTTAAGAGCAGGGAGGGGGCCTAGCCAAGGTGACAGAGCCGGTAAATGGCAGGCAGAGTCAGCTCAGATGTTCCAGACCCAGAGCCCATGCTCAGAGCCCTGCGCTACCACCCTGATCTCAAGCACGCCACTTGAGCCCCTCTGTCCTCCAGCTGCTATCCCGAACCAGGGGGAGGCGCTCGGTGCTGGGAGCAGGTCAGTCCAGGAGATGATCATACCTGCCTCATGAGCTCAGACAGCAGAGGGCGGCATCCCAGACTGCCTTTCTTTGCATCACATCCTTGCGTGATCATGGCTGATCTGAGCCTCAGTCCTCTGAGAATCCCGTCTACCTGTCAGAGAGATGGAAACGATCGTATCCAGGGGTGATACCTGTCACCCCTGCAAGAGCCCCACCCTCATCTCTTAGCATCAGTGCCAGGCCACCACCTCCCTGATGTGCTTCCGGCTTTGGCGTAAGCCCTATGGTTCTCGTATTTCCCTTTTTCCCTCAGCTGCCAGGAAGCTCAGTGTTCACCTCCTAATACTCCCAACCTAGCTTTTCTGGAAAGAAAACTACCATTGCTTAGGTCCCCCACCAGCTGCTGTAGGTACATGATCACCTTCACTTCTCGCACGGTAAGCCCACATTGCCTCATTCGCAATAAGGCTGCTCTGTCTTGCTGGTGGGGAAATTGATTCTTAGAGGAGGTTCATGAACTTTCCACATCTTGAGAAAGCAAATGGCAGACAGTATTCACAACCAGTAATCCCACTCCAAAGCCACTCCATACACTGCCTCTCTTTTTGGCACGACCCTTACCCGCCATGCTTTGTTCTTACCTAGGACCCTCCATGAAGGGTCCTATCACTGCCCAGCCTTCCTGGGCAGCAGCACAGCGCCAAGCACACAGGGTGTAGATGATACGTCTCTGACCATCCAAACCCACTGCCAGCTCTGGGGTGACAAATGCTCCAGGAAGTCCATTCTCCCAGCACATGTGCCGGTTCTGAGGCCCTCGCCCAGGAGGACGCCGTGGCTACTGCAGGGTGTGGCAGGTCGTGGTGGGGCTGGTCAGAGAGCACTTGGAGAAGGGTCCTGTGTCCCCCTCACTGGGTCAGAGTCTGCCAACAGCCAGGGCACTGGGGGGCAGGGGCCCCATCCCCGCCCCCTGGGTCAACTAGTTCCCACCCCCCTTGGCCACTCCTAGGAGTGGAAAGAAAATGGACGATGGAATTTAACCCAAAATCAGTCCCAACCCAACTCTGCACCTCACGGGACAGGCGGCCTTGAGTTTCCCAAGCCTCAGTTGCCTCACCTGGAAAATGGGCGAGTTTGAAAACATTACGCTAAGTCAAAGGAACCAGACACAAAAGGCCACGTATTGTATGCGTCCATTCATGTGGAATGTCCAGAACGGGCAAATCCCTGGAGACAGAAAGCGGATCCATGGTTACGGGGAACTGGAGAGAGGGAGGAATGGGGAGTCAAGGCTAACGGGTCCCGGGTTCCTTTGGGGGTGATAAACATGTACGGGAATTGGATATTGGTGATGGCTGCACCACTCTGTACATCTAATGCTCACCGAATTGTACACTTTAAAAGGGTGGACTACGTGGTATGTGAATTACATCTCAAAAAAACAATTTAATACAATTGGATAAACCGGAAAAAACCAGACTCTAACACGGTTCTCTCACCACCAGCCTCACACACACGTGACGCGAGACAACAAGGCCCAGCTGCTGCCTACCTGGAGGGAGGCGTCTAAAGGACGTCAGCCCGTGCAGGCTCTGGCACTGCTGGCTCCTGGCAGGTGTCCCAGGGCAGAGGAAGAGCCGCCTGAACCCAGCAACCTCCATCCAGGGGTTGCCGGGCCCCGGGCAGGGTCAGTGCCGGGAACAGCGACGCGGGAGCCCCTGGCCCCGTGCTCGTCTCCTCCCCGGCCGTGGGCAGATCTCTCCCCTCAGCCGCAGGCAGCCGCAGGCGTGGTTCCTCGCCCCGGGGCCGGGAGGGAACCATGGAGCAGACAGCGCACTTGGCCTCCGGGCTCTTCAGCTCCAGCCAGTGGAAGGGGTGGGGGGCTCTCCTCGGGTCCCCCCCACACTGGAGCGAGGCCAAGCACAGGCTGTGTGGCCAGCTCGGGGCACGCATCTCCTTGGGCACTCCCCCGTGCCGTGGCACCGCCACCCCCAAGGGATGCCGCCCCAAATGCCCTCTGGGCTCTCACCCACCGAGCAATGCCCTTGCCTCGTGTCTTTGATCCCAGCACCCGAAAGCAGGGCTCTCTGGGCCTCAGCACCTGCCTCCCAGTTATGGGTTTAACTTATTTTTCTGGGGGACACAGTTTAAGCCCTAACCTCTGCAAACTGTGAATGTGACCTTACTTGGAAATAGGATATTTGCAGATCCCAATTAAGTAATTAAGATGAAGTCATTCTGAATTAGGGTGAGCCCTAAAAGAGGGAAATTTAGACAGATACATAGGGAAGACGGCCACGTGCGGGAGGCGGCAGAAATTGAGGCACGCAGCCACGAGCCGAGGAGCACCAAGGACGGCCAGCAACCAGCAGAAGCTGGAAGAGGCAGGAGGGACCCCCCGCTAGAGCCTGCAGAGGGAGGGGGCCAGCCCAGCCCACACCTTGATCTCCGACTTGCAGCCTCCAGACTGAGAGAATGCACTGCTGTTGCTAGAAGCCCCCAGTCTGTGGTCATTTGCAGGGCGGGCCCAGGACACTAAGAAACTCCTCACCACTGCACCAGAAACCCTGGGAACCAGTAGAAGCCCAAATGAGCAGCCTGGGAAGGCAGAACGTATCAGTTTCTCCAGCACCTTTATGATGAAATAACATCGGTCTCACGGCTGGATGCAGGCAGCCGGACCAGGGCAGCCGTGGAGACCCCCATCCTGCTCGGGCGCGGGCCGCCCCTCAGAGCAGCTCCATGACAGCCGCCACCGTGCTCTGCCCGAAGATGAAGGTGCCGACGAGCACGGAGACCACCCCCCAGGCCTCCAGGAAGCACCTGCCAAGTCAACAAACACGTCAACACGCGCTTTTCTGGAGATCTGCACAGACGAGCCAGACACATGTAGAAAACTTACGACGTGAAGCCTAGTAGAGTCACCAATTTGGAAAAAATTCAGCTTACCCTCCCTTACCTGTAGGGATGGGTTTCTGAGACAACAGCAAATAAAGTACCCATGCAATTGAAAAAACGGAAAAAACCTCTCACCCAATCTGTTGTTTCATAACCTCGTTCCTTCCCAATATTTTATCAACGACAAAGAAACGGGGGGAGGGAGACACTAGTTTCAAACTCCCTTCTCTTCCGTTTTTTTTTTTTTTTAAATTTATTTTCTTTATTTATGGCTGTGTTGGGTCTTCGTTTCTGGGCAAGGGCTTTCTCTAGTTGTGGCAAGCGGGGGCCACTCTTCATCGCGGTGCGCGGGCCTCTCACTATCTTGGCCTTGTGGCTCACGGGCCCAGTTGCTCCGCGGCACGCGGGATCTTCCCAGACCGGGGCTTGAACCCATGTCCCCTACCTTGGCAGGCAGATTCTCAACCACTGCGCCACCAGGGAAGCCCTCTTCCGCTTCTTTTCTTTAGGGGATTGACGCCCCCGAAAGTGAGGAAGGAGAAGAAAGCCCTAGGTCACACAGATGGGAACAGCGGCTGGGGGCCCATGGAGGAGGGGACAGAGGTGGCTGGAACTGGTGGCCACGAGACCACGTCCACAGGCTTCATAACGTAACCAGGAGAGACGGTGCAGACAGTGAGGCGAGAGCCACGATAATAAGATTCCCACGAAATGACAGGGCTATTTCTGGCCCGTTAACAAAGGCTACAAGGATCCGTTGTCATGGAAAGACCATCTCCAGTTACGCAGCGTGGCAGAGCGGCAGCTCAGTGCCATAAACACCCGCCTGCCTGAAAGGGGGGAGAGAGGTGAACGTGACGGGGCTGCTGGCTCCTCGGAGCAGCTTTGATGGATCAGAAAGCCCGAAAGCAGCGCTAGGATTAAAAATACCTTGCAAGCCCATCAGTAAACAGCTGCTGTGAACTGGGACTGAGCCACCACAAAGAAGCAGCAAGACTTGAAAGGGCGCTACAGGGAAAGAACCACGTAGGGGGCCCCCAGGCAACTGAGGCTGGAGCTAAGCCCAAGTCAGCTTTAGAGATGCCCAGAAAAATGCTTCTCAACCCAGAAGGGAGCCCAGCCAGGCCTGCCACTGTGGGAAGACCAAGCTTGGGCTCCATGTGGCTGGACGAAGGGGAAAGAGAGGCTGCAAAGTGGGCCCCAAGTTCATGGCTGCTGTGACATAAGAGCATCCCTACTGGGCTGAATGGTGGTCCCCCAAATTCACATCCACCTGGAACCTGTAAACACGACCTCATTTGGAAATAGGGTCTTTGCGGATGTGATGAAGTTAACCATCTGGAGGTGAGATCACCGTGGATGGGGCTGGGGCCCTAAGCCCAAGTCCTCATAGGAGAGAAGCGGAGACTTGAGACACAGACACAGGGAAAGGCTGTGTGAGGACAGAGGCAGGGACGGGAGTGATGCGGCCACAAGCCAAGGACCACCTGGAGCCACCAGAAGCAGGAAATAGCACAGAATGGAATCCCCCCAAGAGCTTGCAGAGGAAGTGTGGCCCTGCTGACACCATGATTTTGAACTTCTGGCCTCCAGAACTGGGAGGAAATACATTTCTGTTGATTTAAGCCATGAGCAGCCCTAGAAAGCTACTACAGGGTCCTCTCTAGCCGTCTTGGCCTCAGTTTTCCCATCTGTGAAATGGGACCAATCTCTGCACAGACTCCCGGGGTCCCTGGCACCGTGTGAGCTCTGGCCCATCACCGGTGCACACACTCTCTTTCTCAGTGGGGTCCAACTGGGCCCCTCGGTGGCAGAGTACACGGGCCAAGTCACAGCACAGGCCGACCCAGCGGAGGGTACTCTGCTGAAAAAAGGGATGGTCCAAACTGTCCTGTCTAACCAACAACGTGGAGCAGGGAGGGGGGTAAGCGTGGGGCCCCGCATCCAGGTGGCCAGAGTTGAGCCCCAGCTCTGCCCTACTCGCCACCTGCCTGTGGGTTGGTTTCTGCCTCCTCGTCTTTGGGATGGAAATATCCCAGCATTGCAGGGAGAGGAAGGGGTTAAGGGGCTGAGCGTGCGGCCCAGCCCTGAGGCGTCATCCACCCAGGACCTGCTGTCCTGTTAACAGAACGTGTTGCCCTGGTGCATGGGGGAGCCCACGGCCTCTGGAACTCAGGGATCTGTGGGGCAACAGGACCAGCCTGTACCCACCCTGCCCGGGGTCTGAGTGCAGGATGGGGAAGCACGCACGACTTGGGCCTCCAGATGCCGGGAAGACCCCAAATCCGCATGAAGCTCCAAGCAGAGACCACAGCGCTCGGAGTGCAAGGGCGGCCGCGCACGGACTGAACAGGGCGCGGCGTGCTGGCCTGGGATAGAGCCCCCGCTCGGCTGCCCCCGCGCCGTGTGGACAAGGCCCCCTCCCGGCCTGGCCGGCGGTTCCCTCACACTCAGGACCCGGCGGGCAAGCAGCCTTCACACGCCCCTCCTGCTGAGCCCCGCACACGCTAGAGTCGACACCCTCACGTGCACACGCCCCTCCCTGCTGAGCCCCGCACACGCTAGAGTCGACACCCTCATGTGCACACGCTTACTTAACTCGGGGTCCTACGGGCTCCACGCTGATGGCGCAAATGAGGCACAGACCTGCGGAGGAGACACGGGGTCACACCAGCTCTTCGTTACTGAACCCAAAGCAGCCCCGAGCTCGCAAGGGCTCAGCCAACACCCAGCAGTCCCCAGGGACCCGAGAGGCCGGCAGGGCCTTTGCCCAAAGTGGCCCCGCAGGCTCACCCTGCCCCTGGAGAGCGGGCACCGAATGGTGGCTAATGGCGCCCCTATGGGGTCCCCGCTCGACACCCCCTAACACCTTGGCCTCTCCAGCGACAACGACAGCACACACTCGCGTCTCTGATGAGATGTAGTGAGTCAGGGCCAGATTCGGGGCCTCGCCCCTGGGACGCCTTTGACAGCTGCCAGCTGCCTTTGTTATTTTTTTCTGTCTGTCGTTTTTTTTTTCTTTTTTAATCGTGCTACTGGGATTTGAAGCCAGACAGCTCTGCCTAAAGATCCTGTGGGTCTCCCCGCTGCCAAGCTTATCCTGGCCCGTCCTTTCCAGCATGGGAAACGGCTAGAGCTACAAGGCCCCACCCAGGACATGGACAGCCAACCCATACTGTGCGTTCAAGACACTGCATCACTGAGTCCCCTCCGCCCTAGACGGTGGTTGGCCGGCGGCGGGGGGAAGCCAAGGGAGGTGGTGAGGCGCTCAGACCCCACCGCTCGTGTCTGAGAGCGCTGGCCAGGGCCAGGGGCCGCAGGATCTGGGGTTTCTGCCCCTGCAGTGCTCCTCCTTCCCCGGGAGCCCCTAGCCTTGGCCACCCTGGGTCTGCCAGGCCGGGATAACCCTCAGGCCACTTGACTGGAATTTCGCAACATCACTCACTAACGCTGGGAAGGTTTCCTAGGCATCCATCCACCGTGGAAACCGTGACTGCCTCGCAGACTGGGGTCAAGGAGGAAGATGCCTGTGGGGCACCTCTGACCCACAGGCGTTGCATATAATTGGAAACATTAAATAAAATCCCGCAGCGCGTGGCAGCAGCGGGCGGGCGGACGGGCTGGGAGGCTGACTCAGTCCGCTACACGCCAGCCATTCCACCAGGAGGCCTCAGGGCCTCGGTCTTCCCATCTGTAGGCTAGGCGGATAACAGCACGCCCGCCCAGTGCGTCCTCGAGGGCCATGGAGACGTTAAATGAGGGAAGGTGTGCGAAGCCCCGGCCCCGCAAACAGGGCTGGGAGCCGTCCCTCCTCTGCGGGCTCCCCCCGCCCCACAGGGCCCGCACCTGGGAAGATGAAGATGAAGAAGGAGCTGACGCCGCCGATGATGCCGATGATCTCGCCGAGGTCGGGCAGGAACAGCGCCATGGCGAGCGTCACGGTGACCCACAGGACGGTCAGTGACATCCGGACCCAGGGCCCCGAGGGCTCGGCCAGGGCCTGGGGCCCACACGCCCAGCAGCAGCCCCTCCTCCAGAAATCCTGCATCACCGACCTGCAGGCCACGCACTGCGGGCTCCCACGGGCTCCCGGGGGCTGTAGCCCTGCACTCGCCCACCACCGGGTGCCGCAGGGCGCCCCCCACCGCCGCCCTGCACACCGGCGGGGCTCACTCCCCGGGAACCCCCGCCGCACACGGGGAGCCGACAGGGCGGGGCCACACTGGGCCACCAAGCTCCAGCCCAGGGGGCCAGGCTCCAGTCCTGACACCAGCTGGGCGACGCTGGCCAAACCACCCGACTCCCCTGCCCCCCGCCCCTCCTCTAGGAAACAGAGGTGAAGACGGTCCCCACGCCACACGGGCTGCCGTGGCGCCTGGCACGTGCTACTTTTCGACGGGTGCTGCGCTCTGCACTGAACCGTGTCCCACGAGCTGGCCTCACCTCCCCAGGAAGAGCACGATGGGGTAGACCGTCACGATAGACACAGCGAAGAGGACCCGGGCAACGATGATGACCCCATCGTTGCCTGGGTAGGACATCAGGATGTCAGCAGAAACGTCTGTCCCGAAGGTCAGGAAGCCGTACACGCCTATGAAGGGTGAAGGGGGGAACACAGGAGAGCTGATTAGAAAGACGCTGTCCCCCCGCCTCAACTCCGACACGCAGACAGCACCCGGATCTACCGCTGCTAAGGTTTCCCCTAGGAGCTGACAGAAAGTTCTAGAATCTCCCAAGGCTTTCCTGTCCTCAGCCTACAGGATCCTGGTCCTTCTGACTCAAACTCCTGCTGGGCAAAACTGTCCCTTGTCCTTCTTCCAAACAGCTCACGGCACCCGTACAAGGCACCCACTCGTGGGTGTGGACTGACTGGAAGCACTCTGAACAACGCTTTCTGTGCCCTGTCCACCCCACCCTTACAGCACCTAGAGAAAGAAACTGTCCATGCGCCCGTTTTCCTGATGGGGAAAATCAAGATCCAAGGGGTCCACAACTGTCCGGAATAACACAGCTCGTTACAGCAGAAGTCAGGTCCCTACCCCACAACCCAGCACTGCCTCTTGGCCTCCGCGTCACCTGCCCGGCCCCGAGACATCCATCGCTGACCAAGAGCTGTGGTTCGCTTTGCTTTTTCTCCAGTCCCATGATCCTGCTGGCCCTGGACCATCTGGAGGAGACTCTCAATCACCGGGTCCAAGTCAGGGGCCACAGAATGAGAGAGACCTCCCCTGCTAGACAGAAGTCACCCAGCAAGCGTCCAAGGCCCCTGACACTTCTGTGGGAGCCCAGGAGCTCCCTGAATCAGAGACTCTGATAGGCTGACGGAAGAAAGGGCTGCTGGGCTGGAGGAAAGCGGCCAGAAGTCAGCCTGAGCCCGGGCCCTGGGCTGTGCACCGGACGTGCCGTGGGACCTCGAGTGTGGCACAGCCCCTCTCTGAGCCACACTCCTGTCACCTTTGAAGACCCTCCTGTGCCAGTCTGTGGATGCTGCAACCCGACGCATCCAAGAGAGTGTTCTGTAAACCACCGCCTGGATATAATTCTCTGACAGCCATCACTGATGCCATCCCACGAGACAGGCAGGCAGGCAGGGGCATGGTGGGTGAAGAGCAGGGGCTTCGGAGACAGACGGGCCAGGGTTTGCATCTCAGCTTTGCCACATCTAATCGGGAGACCCTGGACAAGCCATGGCAACCCTCTGAGCCTCAGCGGCCTCCACTATGAATCGTGGACTCTCCGGGACAGAAGCAGCACAGGCAGGCAAACCACTTGGCACCGCACCCAGGACGCGGTGGGGCCTCCGTGCACACTTGTGGCTACCCCGGGTTCTCGTGCTGCTCTGCACCCAGGTCCTGGGCACCCCGCGCGGGCCTTACCTGTCAGCGAGTAGACAAGGCAGCAGGCCAGCAAGGACAGCACGGAGACGAGGGCCCAGTGCCCGAGGCTCTGGGGGCGCACGCTGCAGTAGATGGACACGGCAGCTTCGTGACACTGCAAGGTAGGAGCAGGGTCAACGGCAGTCGAGCCAGCTGGGCGCTAGAACCACCTGGCGCCACCTAAAAAGCCTCCGTGTCTTGGGACTTCCCTGGTGGTCCAGTGGTAAAGGCTCCCCCTTCCACCGCAGGGGACATGGGTTCAATCCCTGGTCAGGGAACTAAGATCCCACACGCTGCAGGGCAACTAAGCCCGTGCGCCACAACGAAGGTCCCGAGCGTCGCAACTAAGACCCGACACGGCCAAAAATAAATTTAAAAAAATATTTTTTAAAATACCAAAAAAGAAAAAAGTCTCAGGGTCCCAAAACGTGGCTAACAACCCAAATGCCCACCAAGAGCAGAAGGCAGAAGGCAGTCGTCAGATATTCCCGTGTAGAATATTACACGGCACTGAAAAGGGGGTGGACACAGCTGCACACCTCAACACAGACGGCCCCGCAGCTGTGACGCTGAGCAAAAGACGCCAGAGAAGAAGAACGTTCCCACGTACGTGAAGCTCAAGTTACAAGCGCGTCGGGACGGGGTTCTCGACCGCAGCGTTGCCGATGGCTGGGGACCGTCCTGTGCGTGGTGGGATGCGGCCCACACCCCCTGGCCTCGACCCACTAGATGCCAGGAGCATCCCCCCAAGTTGGGACCATCAAACATGTCCGCAGACATTGCCAAATGTCCCCTGGGGGCAAAATCACCCTCAGTTGAGAGTTACCATTTGTGGTGACAGAAGGCAGAAGGGTGGGGTGGGCTGGTGCTACTGAGTGACCAGTCCAGGGGTGCTGACCATGTTCTATATCCCCGTCGGGGTGACGGTTTCATGGCAGTGCACGTACTTAAGATTTACGTACTTCCTACATACTGTATCACATGGTCAAATCTTGTTAAATATAAAATTCATGTAGCCGATGCCAGGAGCCCACCTGGGACGTGGACCTTATTTATCTGGGGCAGGTCCCGGGCGGCGGTGTTTTATCAGCAGCCCAGGAGACCCTGATGAGCAGCCGGGGCTGAGAGGTGCTGCTGTATCTGGACGTGCCTTATGGGTTCTGGGATCTTCCCAGGCTCCCGGGGCAGGGTTCCCACCGCCACATCCATTTACTCACTTCTGATCAAAGCCAACAGGATGACCGTCCATGCCTGCCCACTCCCCAGGCTCGGGAGCCCTGCTCCCCTCGCGCACCGAGCTCAGCCCACCGCTGTCCCTCTTCGCTGCCTCAGGGCCTTTGCCCGTGCTGTGTGCGCTGCCCGCGGTGTCTCCTGGTCCAGCCAGCTTCTACTCATCCTTCGGGAAAGCCCTCCTCCCCAGCTGGCCGAGTTCTGCTCTCACGTCCCCCATGTGGGCACATCTGGGTTTGCTGGCTCCGCGTCTGTCAGGTATGTGGTGTCAGACACACCTGCCTCCCTCATTCCCAGCACAGAGCCTGGCCCGCGGGGGAAGGCCACTCCGGCGGTTGCTCAGTCATCCATCCCTTTGCTCCACCTGCAGCCATGAGGCCTCCCTGCACCCAACCCCAGCTCTCCACACTCAGGTCCTTGTATCAGTCCCCCTTGTTGCGAGTGTGGGGTACCCGTCAACCAGGCCTCACCCAGTCCCCGCCCTCGCGGAGTGCCCTCTGTGAGGGGCTGGGGCACACCAGCCTCAGGCCTCCCGACTCCAGCCAGAGAGGCGGCGTCCAGCCTGGGGCAAGTTCTCACACACCTTCCACGACAGGCGAGCCTCAGGAACCTCCCTGACCTCACATGAGCCTGCTGGCTTGCAGGCTGGCTCAGCCAGGCAGTGGGGGGTTTAAACTGCGCCCCTACACACACACACACACACACACACACACACACACACACGCACAGCACGCACACACGCGCGCATGCGCGCACACACGCGCACGCGCACACACCCGCGCGCACACGCACGCACACACACACGCGCACGCGCACACACACGCGCACACGCCCTCAACCAACGAGCAGTGGAACTCAGGATCAACGTTCCCACCTCCTATACTCCGGAACCCAGACATGGGGGAAAAGATGCTTGGTGGTTGCAGGATGGAGCCCTGCCCTTCTTCCCGTTTCTCCTAAGACTCCTGGGTTGTGTTTCTCTTGGTCTTATGCGGGGAAATAAAGCTTCTTAGGGCAGGGCTGCCCTGCTGGGACAGCATCTAGGATGGTGACTGGCCAACAGCAAGCTCACTATTCACTGAGTGATGGGATGCAGGGCAGAGGAGCATGTGGTGGGTAAGAAGTGGAAACAGTCCAAACGTCCACCAGCTGAAGAATGGAAAAGCAAGCTGTGGACTCTCCAAACAGTGGAATATCATTCAGCCATGAAAAGGGACGCAGTCCTGACACGTGTACCACATGGATGGTCCTCAAAAACACCACGGTGAGTGGGACTTCCCTGGTGGCGCAGTGGTTAAGAATATGCCTGCCAATGCAGGGGACATGGGTTTGAGCCCTGGTCTAGGAACATCCCACAGGCCCCGAAGCAACTAAGCGCGTGCGCAACTACTGAGCCTGCACTCTAGATAGAGCCCGCGTGCCACAACTACTGAGCCTGCACGCCACAACTACTGAAGCCCGTGCGCCTAGAGCCCGTGCTCCGCAACAAGAGAAGCCACCGCAATGAGAAGCCCGCGCACCGCAACGAAGAGCAGCCCCCGCTCGCCGCAACTCGAGGAAGCCTGCGCGCAGCAACGAAGACCCAACGCAGCCAGAAATATAAATGAAAAACAAAACAAAACACCACGTCGAGTGAAAGAAGCCAGCTACAAAGAACCATATACTGTACGATTCCACTTATATGAAGTGCCCAGAACAGGCACATCCAGAGAGACAGAAAAATTTGTGGTTGCCAGGGGCTAGGAGGGGAACAAGAGGGGAATGGAGAGTGACTGGTAATATGTACAATTTTCTTTTGAAGGTGATGAAAATGTTGTAAAATTGATGGTGGTGATGGTTGCACAACTCTGTGAACATACTAAAAACCACTGAACTGTACAGTTTAGAGGGGTGAGTTGTATGCCATGTAAGTTGTATCTCAAAGCAGTTTAAAAACACACAGAGGGCCAATAGGCACATGAAAAGATGCCCAACACTGCTAATTATTAGAGAGGTGCAAATCAAAACTACAGTGAGGTACCACCTCACACAGGTCAGAATGACCATCATCAAAAAATCTACAAAAAACAAATTCTGGAGAGGGTGTGGAGAAAAGGGAAGCCTTCTACACTGCTGGTGGGAATGTAAATTGGTACAGGCACTATAGAGAACAGTATGGAGGTTCCTTTAAAAACTAAGAACAGAACTACCATATGATCCTACAATCCCACTCCTGGGCATATATCTGGAGAAAACCATAATTCGAAAAGATACACGCACCCCAATGTTCATTACAGCACTATTTACAATAGCCAAGACATGGAAGCAACCTAAATGTCCATCGACAGATGAATGGATAAAGAAGATGTGGTACGTGTATACAATGGAATATTACTCAGCCATAAAAAGAATGAAATGCCATCTGCAGCAACATGGATGGACCTAGAGATTATCATACTAAATGAAATAAGCTAAAGAAAGACAAATATCATGACACTATTTATATGTGGAATCTAAAAAAAAAAAAAAAAAAAAAAGATACAAATGAACTTATTTCCAAAACAGAAAAAGACTCACAAACACAGAAAACGAACTTATGGTCACCAAAGGGGAAAGGGGGATGGGGGAAGGGATAAATTAGGAGTTTGGAATTAACATATACACACTACTATGGATATAACAGATAAGCAACAAGGACCTCCTGTATAACACAGGAAACTATACTCAATATTTTGTAATAACCTCTAAAGGAAAAAAAATCTGAAAACGAATATGCATATATATTCAGCTACATGTAACTGAATTGCTGTGCTGTACACCCGAAACTAACACGATGCTGTAAATCAGTCATACTTCAATTAGAAAAACACAAACAAGGGAGAAGTAGCGCGTGTGGCCAGGGTGTCTGGGAGCAGAGCCTGCACCCACAACCCGTGCTCCCCCAGGCCTCTCCTTCCGACTCCGCGCAGGCCGGACGGGGCGCCCTGCTGCTAAGTGTGTGGGGAGGGGTGTGTTTGAACCGACGCCGCCAGGTGACCGCCCACCCCTTCCCCGCACAGCAGCCCCTCCAGCCTCGCGCCACTCCTCACCCGGCTCCCTTCCACCTTCACCTGCGTCTAGCCCCCCCACCTCCAGATCCCTGACTCCCCAGGCTGGATCCTGGCAACCCTATCCCCGGCCCCACCCCCGCCCTGCAATCCACATCCTTTCCCAACTCCCCCATCTCCGCATCCCGTGTCCCTGGAAACCGCAGCCCAGGCCTCGGTTGCTAGGAGAATCGGATGAGGGAGCCGAGGCAAAGGTGAGGGGGGCACCTCCTCACAAGCATCTGGAAAGCACCCCGCACCCCTGCCCGGCGCGAGCCTGCTACACCATATGGTGCTCGGGCACTAGAGAGAGGACTGGCTAAACGACATCCAAACGGTTGACAGCAAAATCATCGCTTTCCATCCTTCAAAATACTGGGTGTGCAGCAAGAAACGTGAGAAATTCTGTAAGCGGCTTGCTAAGCCCCAGAAACGATACAGCGACTCATTTATAAAAAAGAGAAACGGAAATGTTTCAGGACTTTTCCCCAAAAAGTGGTTCTCTAAGAAAATATAAGATGACGACCACAGAGAGGGGCTGGTTGATGAGTACAGGAAGAAGACACTCAGGCTGCGAAGCTGAGACACTGTCAACGCTGAGCCACTTTCCCTCGACAACTGGATTTCACTGGGGGCGGTTTTGTTGTCGTCGTGGTGGGTAGGTGGTTGTTTTTAAGAGAGAGGCAAATCTTTTCTAAAATAAACAATGGAGGAAGGGAGTCAGCTGCCACCTGCTAGAAGACTGCGAGACTCCAGGAGAGACCGGAAGGCGGGGAGCAAAGCCCCGCCCCACCCAGCCCAGCCCTTTGCAGCTCTCCAGCCTGGGACCCCTCCCCCTCCGTGGCTCTCCAGCTGAAGCGCCCTCCCCTTCAAGCTGGCCACCTCCCACACATTCCTCAAGACTCCTCCCAGGCATCAGCGCCTGGAAAAGGGCATCTCTGAATCTGCCCCACCCAGCGCTGTGGACGAAGCGCCTCCACTGGATTCCACGCACGGAATCCTTACTCCATGCCATCCTATCAAAGTCTATAAACTCTGCCCAGGACCGCCAACTCCCCACACACCTTCCCGCCCTCCTAGCCGGCAAGCCTCCAGGCCCCCGCGGCAGAAGCCACCTGCACGAAGGCATTCTACGTAAGCAGGCCGCTCCAGGTCCCCAGGCGGGGCGGCTCGGCCGTGAGGACTTCGCCAAGGAGGGGACAGGTCCTGGGCCCACACACTCGACCCCAGACCCCACAAACAAACGTGATGCTGCTGGCTGTCAGCGGGGCCGGTTCCCAGCTCACTGAGCCCAGATGCTGGCCACGTGCACCGTCTCCCAAAGACAGCCCATCTCATCCTGGAACAGGTCCTCGAGCTTCTCCCGACCGGGAGGCCACACTTTCCCGGGGAAGCAGGCAGTCAGCCAGAGCCTGCAATGCCACCCTCTTCAACACAGACGCCAAGGTTACCTGAAATCCGAAGCAGATGGTGGGAAAGACACTAAATACGGAGGTCCAGGAGGAAGGACTGTAAAGAGATGAAAACGGGTGTTTGTTACAAAAAGTTAAACTCAAAACAACCTTCAACTTGAAGATGAGTTTTCAACAATACCAGCAAGATGAAACTAAGCGTGACTCTAAGACAGGTTTTAAGAACCACGTCCCCTGCCGGGTTTGGGGGGTTGGAAAAGGCTGCGTGTTAAACGCTGCACTTTCTCAGTACATCTGTGCTGACATATGGTAACTTGACATTCTCCATGCAGGCACAACTTGGGCAGGGCGTGGCTAGGAGGAACTCCCAGCCCCGCCCTTGGAGGCTGCCTGTTCCCAATGAGCTTAGGGGCTGGGGTGGTAGGGGGCACAGGCAGCATCCATCAAACAGACCGCAACAGGGCAAGGATGGTTTGACCTCTGTCCAAGCTGCCCAAGAGGAATGAGGTGTGCATGGGGCAGAATCTTCCGGTCAAGCCCTCTCAGTGGTCCCCAGATGGTGGCCCTCCAGCTTCCTTTAGTAAGCAGCTCTAGGTACCAGCCTCCAGCACCTTTAGGGACATGTAGTGGAGGAGGCGTAAACAGCGCCCGCTCTAGAATCGGGGTTTCCTGGTTGTGGTAGAATAGTGGGCCCCAAAGCGGTCCATGTCCTGATCCTGGGAACCTTACACAACACAAGGAACTCCGCAGGCGTGATGAAGCTCAGGACTTTGAGGTGAGGGATGACCCTGGATGATCTAGGCCCAACGTAGCCCAAGGATCCTTGCGTCAGAGAACCTTCCCCAGCTGTGGTCAGAGGAAGCTGTGACCAGAGAAGCAGGGTCAGAGAGATGGAACCTTGCTGGCTTTGAAGATGGAGGAAGGGGCCCCGAGCCAAGGAATGTGGGCACTTCTAGGAGCTGGAAAGGGCAAGGAAACGGATTCCAATCTAGAGCTTCCAAAAGGAACACAGCCCTGCTGACATCTTGATTTTAGCCCAGTGAGACCTATTCTGGACTTCTGATAACAGAACTGTAGGAGAAAAAATCTGTGTAGTTTTAAGTCACCAAGTTCGGCAGTAACGTGTCACAGCAGCCACGGGAAAAGTCACACGGTGGTATCTCCCTTCTGTGCTGCGCTCCGGCCGACTCTTAGCTCTGGGCGCAGATCACGGAGCCTCCCAGCCAAGCCCTGCCTTCCTGGACTTTCCTCAACGGCACTGCCAGCCGATGGCCGGCTTCTTAGCACCCACGCTCCCACGGCTCCATCAGCCTGCCCGCGTCCTCTGGGCCTCCCGTGCTGTCCTCTCCTGCTCCTGTGGGTGACTGCCCGAGCTCCAGCCTTGGAGGCTGCATTTCCAGAGAGCAGGACCCTCCCCTCTGCAGGCTCAAGGCAACAGATCAGCAGTGTGGATCTGGCCCTCTTCTGATTGGGTTTCCTTCACTGCTGGATCATGCCGTCGGTGTGCCGGGGGCCGCACGGGCCGTGGCCTCTGTGCCCCGGCTCCGGCCCATTCCTCTTCAGAAGAGCCCTTTCCCGGCTCCTTCCCCCTCTCCTGAACCCAATGCACCTGGGCCTTCAACCCCGCCTCCTGCCCTGACGGACTCCGTGGCCAAATCAGGCGCCAGGGCTCAGCGCCATGTGACCCAGAAGCGGCATTTGGTGGCGATCACCCCAACCTTCTTGAAATTTTGCTCACTGACTTCTGAGACCCAGATCCTATTATCCTCTGTCCTGGGTTGTACAGTGTCCCCCTAGATTTATAGCCACTGGGAACCTCAGAATGAAATCTTATTTGGAAAAAGGGTCTTTGGAGATGTAATTGGTTAAATGAAGATGAGGTCATACTGAAGTAGGCTGGGAGTTAACCCAACAACTGGTGCCCTTATAGGAAGAGGAAACACACAGGGAGGAGGCCGTGTGACCACGGGGGCCGAGTCTGGAGCGAAGCATCGGCAGACCAAGGAAGGCCAAAGCGTGCAGGCCAACACCGACACTGGGAGGGGCAGGAAGGACCCTCCCCCGGAGCCTCCAGAGGGAGCGCAGCCTTGCCCACACCTTGATTTTGGACTTTTAGCTTCCAGAACCAGGGGAGAAATTTCTGCTGCTTTCAGCCACCCGGTCTGTGGTCATTTGTTACTACGAGCAGCCCCAAGAAGCTAACACGTGCTCCTAACTTGCCATCCCTCCCCCTGATCCCCCAGGGCCTGGTGGAGGGCCACCAGGTCACAGTCACCTGGGCGCCTGGCCTGCCTGACATGCCATCTCTGGGCTGATGTTCCTCTCTCCAGCCCAGGCCTCTCTGAACCCCAGGCGCACAGTCTGACCAGCTCCCTGACGTCTTTATTTAGTGTCTCACAGCTGTCTCCAACCTAACACACCCCCACCCGACCCCTCCCCGTCCCATCCAGCCCAGGAAACGCCATCGCCAAAGCTCAGAGTCACCCGGACTCTCTTCTCTCTCCCGCTCCACTTCCAACCCATCCTCCGGGAGGGTCCACACAATCTGCGGGACCCAGTGCAAAATGAACATGCCGGCCCCTTGTTCAACAGCGGTTAAGCATTTCAGGGTGGCGACAGCAGGGCGTTAAACCAAGTGCGGGGCCCTTCTGAGCCCAGGACCCTGGGTGACGTCACAGGCTCTTGGAGCTGGCCTGCCACCAGCCGATTTGATTTCAAGCCCCTGGCGTGATCAAAACCCTGCAGAGGCTTCCATGCAAAACTGAAGTCCTCAGCGCAGCTCCGCATCCCTAGAGGACACCCCCCAAGCACACTCCCACTCTTGGCCTCGTTCAGGCTCGTCGGGCCTCATTGGCCTCTGTCCCTACACCTGCATCTTGCTGGCTGGTTCTGCGGCCTCTAAGCTGCAGGGAACGTGTCTGCTACAGCCTAGGAGCCCCAGGCTGGTGGGGTGTCTAGTGCTTCCGTATCCCTTAGCCTGTACCCCGTCCTCAGTAGTGATAGCGCTGTCGTTCTGAAGAAGGAAAGCTTTTTTTTTTTTTGGCTGCGCCACGTGGCACGTGGGATCTTAGTTCCCTGACCAGGGCTTGAACCCGCACTCTCTGCAGTGGAAGCACAGAGTCCTAACCACCGGACCGCCAGGGAAGTCCCAGGAAAGGAAGTTTTGCTGAGTTCTATGGCATCAGAGACTTGAAGGATTTGACGGGACGAGCCAGGGCTCTGTGCAAACCACGGGTGGGGTCGGGGGGAGAAGCGTCCCTCGGCCCTCAGAGCAGCCCCGGGAAGCCATCCCCCAAGACTCACCTCGACGCCGGGCGGGGCTCACGAGCGAGGTCTTGGGGCCCGAGGTAGTACTGTGCCACGATGACCAGGGCCAGGTAGCAGGCGGCCAGGGTGCCTAGGACGCTAACACGTGGACAGAGCGCAGCATTAGGGGGCCTCTATGGTGAGGCGGGGCCTCTATGGTGAGGCGGGGCCTGGGGAGCCACACGGAGCAGGGTCTCAATGCCAGCTCTGCCCGCACAGGCAAGGTGTCAGGCCAGCGTCTGCACTCCATTTCCTCATCTGCATGTTGGGGACTGCGGGAAGAGCATTCCAGGCAGGCAGGCAGGGCCGCGCTCAGGCCCAGCGAGGCCAGACCTGCGAGGCTGTGACCCCTACGGGCGCCCCCGTCTCTCCACCAACAGCCGCTGGGATCCAGCATCTAAGTCGGGACACTGCCCGCTGGGCCACAGCACAGCGGGAAGGAGGACCCTGACGCGGCTGGTGAGGGCTGGGGGTGCCCGGGGGCCAAGGGGGTCCTGCCCACTCTCTCTCCGCTCCATTTCGTTACATGAGAGGGGAAGGCGGGTGGCACACTTGTGTGAAGACTTTTGCCAGACTTAATTTTTGCAAAAGTACACGGAGAGCCTCAGACTATAAAATGGAAAAAAGCGTGTGTGTGTGTGTGTGTGTGTCTCTCTCTGTGCCAGCATATGGGCGTGTGTGTGCAGAAAAAGTCTGCAGTCATTAAGTAACAAGATGTCAGCTGCAGGTCCTGTCATTACGGGTAATTTTCTTTTTTGTTTATCTGTATTTTCTATCAGGCACATGTATGACTTGTGTAATTAAAAAAATTTTTTCCCCTTCTGCAAACGGGAAGACCCGTGCTAGCAGCTCCCCTATCCCAGGTGGACAGACACCACCCACCAAGCGCCTGCCGAGGTGGGGACCCAGCCCCCGCCAGGAAGGGGCTGCAGCCTGTACCTTGTGTATTTCTGGAACCCGATCTCACGTGGGGCGGACAGGGGCAGGATGACCAGCATGGAGAGCAGCGTCAGGGTGAAGTGCTGGTCGGCGTACCAGGGCTGCGGGGCTGGCGGGGCGCCGGGCAGGAGGAAGTCGCACACTAGGGGGAGGGAGGGAAGGAGCTGCAGCGAGCCCCGCCTGGCCCTCCCCCAGCCGTAGAGCCGCGGCCACGGGGTTCCCAGCTCCGGGTCCTCGGGTGGGTTCGCCGTGGGCACTGAGTCATCCCCGTGAGTTTAAAGGGATGGGTTGACAAGCATGACGGGGAGCTTGTCACGTGCCACCAGGACGGAGGGAACACGCTGTAGGAATTCATTCAACAGACCTTCACCGCCTTCCGTCCGCCCGGCAGGCGCTGCTCTAAGTGCTGGAATCGGCAGCAAACGACACAAGGGTCTGCCCTCGGGGCACCCAGGCCCTGCTGCTTGTAAAAGATCCTTCTTGTTTGCTCAAGAGCTCAAAGGGTGCGTGCGGTGAAGTGGGGGCCTGGAATACATTTCCCCCAGACGGCAGCCTAGGGCAACCCCGTTATTAGATGGGGGAGAAGTAGGGCGGGGCTGAGCTGGCCGCTTCTGCCCCACACCAGAGAGGCTGGGGTCCCTCGGGGGTATGTGGCAGGGGGCGGGGCTGGAGGGTCCTCGATGGCTGCGCTCACACAGGGTGCCTGGTGGGGATGCCTGGGCTCCGCGGGGCCCTACCTGCAGACCGTCCAGCAGGCTGGTCCGTGACAGCGGGGGGGTCCCGAGCCCAAGGCGGAAGGTGCCGTCCTCTTAAAGGCCGGGCCTGGAACGGGCAGTGCCCCACCTGCCATCCTCTGCCAGGCCGAGCCGTCACGGAGCCAGCTCTGATTCAGGGGGAGGGCACGCAGACCCCATCAACCTCTCAAGAGAAGGAACACCTAAGAGTCTGGATCTGGACCCGTTTTGATTCTGCCCCAGTAAGACGGAGAATTTGGAGTTCTCAGATCGAAGAGGCCAGACAGATGGGGGAGAGGGGAGACAGCAAGATGGCTTGAGGCCGGAAGCACGCGGACGGAGGTGCCGAGAGCTGGTTCCCGGCCCACTGGGGGTGCTGGCCCTGCTGTACCATAACTCTTGCTTGT
>NW_021145797.1:15270-18927 GCF_002837175.3 Physeter macrocephalus | reverse complement strand
GCCCAAGGCGGAAGGTGCCGTCCTCTTAAAGGCCGGGCCTGGAACGGGCAGTGCCCCACCTGCCATCCTCTGCCAGGCCGAGCCGTCACGGAGCCAGCTCTGATTCAGGGGGAGGGCACGCAGACCCCATCAACCTCTCAAGAGAAGGAACACCTAAGAGTCTGGATCTGGACCCGTTTTGATTCTGCCCCAGTAAGACGGAGAATTTGGAGTTCTCAGATCGAAGAGGCCAGACAGATGGGGGAGAGGGGAGACAGCAAGATGGCTTGAGGCCGGAAGCACGCGGACGGAGGTGCCGAGAGCTGGTTCCCGGCCCACTGGGGGTGCTGGCCCTGCTGTACCATAACTCTTGCTTGTTCTCACCACGTGCTCCGTACAGCCAGTGAGGTCGAGAAACCAGCGGCCTGACCACAACGGCTTGCTTCTACTGGAGTGACGCAACGGGACAGCTCCACACGGAGCTGAGGGTACAGAGACCTCCCCTGCGGGAGGCAGGGCAGGCTTTCCTGGCCAGAGAGGCCAAGGGAATGCACGTGCCCAAAGGTGCACAGAGATCTCCGTGAGTCCCAGGCCCCACGTGGCCTGGGATGGGGGGCAAGCCCTTCTTGGCCATCTGGACTCCTGAAGCCAGGAAAGCCCCCCTCTGCCATCTGGGCTACCCAGCTCCTTCCTGAGCCCTCGCTTTCCAGGCCATACCTTGGTGTCCTCGGCACCATCGTTTATAGTCCTTTGTACCCGATGAATGTAATGACTCCATCAAAAACCCCAACCTCCAACTGGCCTTCAGCCCAAGCAACCTGGACTTGCCTTCAGAAAGACATATCCCTAAATATCTAACCAGAAACACGCAAACGATGCTCTCTTCCCACCAGTCAATCCACCCAGAGCTGGGATGGCATGCCTCCAATCACTAATCTCCCCAGGTGATCCACTAACTGAGCCCCAAATCTTCTCAACACAGCAGCCCCTCAGAATCCTTCCGTACATGGCAGCCCATCAGAATCCTTCTCAATACTGCAAGCCCTCAGAATCTGTCCCAACCCGGCAGCTCCACAGCATCCTCCTCAACACGGCACCCCTCAGCTCCCGCTCAACAAGACAGTTCCTCAGAGTCCTTCCCAACACTGCAGCCCCTCAGACCCTTCTCAACACAGCAGCCCCTCAGAATCCTTCCGTACATGGCAGCCCATCAGAATCCTTCTCAGAAGACAGCACCTTAGACCCTTCTCAACATGGTAGCATCTGAGATCCTTCGCAAAACGGCAGCCTCTCGAAACCCTTATCGACATGGCAGACCCTCAAGATCCATCTGAACGCAGCAGCCCCTCAGTTCCTTCTCAACACAGCAGTGCCCGAGAACCCTCCAAAACACGGTGGCCCCTAAGATTCTTCTCAACACAGAGGCCCTCGGAATACTTCCCAACACGGCAGCTCCTACAGTTCTTCTCAGCGTGGCAACCCCTAGAATCGTTCTCACACAGTGGCCCCTCAAGTCCTCCTCAAAATGGCAGCCCCTCAGAACCCTTCCCAAACTGCAGTTGCTAACATTTTTGTCAATACGGAGGCCCTTAGAACTCATCTCAATACAGCAGCCTCTCAGAATCTTTCCCAACACGGCAGCCCCTAAGATTCTTCTAAAGAAGGCAGCCCCTAGAATCCTTCTCTCGTGGCAGCCCATCAGAATCCTTTCCAATACGACAGGCCCTCAGATCCTTCCCAAGAAGTCAGGCCCTCAGAATCCTTCTCAGTAAGGCAGGCCCTCAGACTCCTTCTCAACACTGCAGCTGCTAAGATTCTTCCGAACAGGGCAGCCCCTAGTATCCCCCTCAAAAAGGCAGCTCCTAAGATTCTCCTCAACACGGCAGCCCCTAGAATCCTTCTCACACAGCAGCCCATCAAAATCCTTCCCATCACGGCAGCCCCTCAGATCCTTGACAATGAGTCAGGCTCTCAGGATGCTTCTCAACATGGCAGGACCCTAGAAATCATCTCAGCAGAGCAGCACCACCAGTTGACCAGAATGGAAATCTGACATGACCTCTACTTGCCACTGTCAGGCAGGGCATTTTTGTGCCAATTTACCCTCTGGGAGGTTCACATCTACCAACTCTAATTTTTGTGGAGAATAAGAGTGCTTCCTACAACATGGGAGCCTTTAATTTCCATATCCCTGCATCAGGGACCTTTTTTCATGGTTCAAGAGACAGAACAGACAAAACAAACAGTAAATGGTAGACCGAGATGCAACCGTATCAGTCATTATTACATTCCAAGTAAAAGTCTAAATATGCCAATTAAAACCCAAGACTGTCAAGATGATAAGAAAGCAAGACCCGACCATATGCTGTCTACCAGAAGTGCATTTTAAAATTCCAAGGTTCACAGTAAAAGAGTGGGAAAAGAAATTCTGTGCAAACACTAATCTTAAGGACGCCGGAGAGGCTACATTCACAGTATATTCACAAAGCATTACAGAGACAAAAAGGGAAATTTCATAATAAAAAGGCAATTCACTGTGTGTGCTTACTAATAAGAGAGGTTCAAAAGCCATGAGCAAAAAATTCGTAGAATTAAAGGGAAAAGTAGACAAATCTGCAATCATAATTGGAGATTTTAACACTCTCTCTCTCATAACTTGACAGAATAACTAGACTCCTCCACTGCCCCACTCCCACAAAAATCTGCAAGGCCATGGAAGATCTGATCAAAGCTCTGGATCACCTTGACCTATTGGAGAGTTCTAGAACACTGTACCAAAGAACCACAGAATACACACCCTTTAGAGGTCACCAAGACAGACCACATGCTGGGCCACAAAGTAAGTCTCAAATGCCAAAATTATACAGATGTATTCTCTGACCATGGTGCATTTAAGAAAGAAACCAAAAAGGCGACATTCACAGAAAGACAGACAAGATGAAAAGGCAGAGGGCTATGTACCAGATGAAGGAACAAGATAAAACCCCAGAAAAGCAACTAAATGAACTGGAGATAGGAAACCTTCCAGAAAAAGAATTCAGAATAATGATAGTGAAGATGATCCAGGACCTCAGAAAAAGAATGGAGGCAAAGATCGAGAAGGTGCAAGAAATGTTTAACAAAGACACAGAAGAATTAAAGAACAAATAGAGACTAACAATACAATAACTGAAATGAAAAATACACTAGAAGGAATCGTAGCAGAATAACTGAGGCAGAAGAACGGATAAGTGAGCTGGAAGACAGAATGGTGGAATTCACTGCTGCAGAACAGAATAAAGAAAAAAGAATGAAAAGAAATGAAGACAGCCTAAGAGACCTCTGGGACAACAGTCAACAAAACAACATTCAACGCAACAACATTCGCATTATAGGGGTCCCAGAAGGAGAAGAGAGAAAGGACCAGAGAAAATATTTGAAGAGATTATAGTCAAAAACTTCCCTAACATGGGAAAGGAAATAACCACCCAAGTCCAGGAAGTGCAGAGAGTCCCATACAGGATAAACCCAAGGAGAAACACGCCGAGACACACAGTAATCAAACTGGCAAAAATTAAAGACAAATTGCTGAAAGCAGCAAGGGAAGAACAACAAATAACATACAACAGAACTCTCATAAGGTTAACAGCTGATTTCTCAGCAGAAACTCTACAAGCCAGAAGGGAGTGGCATGATATA
>NW_021145797.1:14430-15041 GCF_002837175.3 Physeter macrocephalus | reverse complement strand
AAACAAGACCCATATATATGCTATCTACAAGTGACCCACTTCAGACCTAGGGACACATACAGACTGAAAGTGAGGGGATGGAAAAAGATATTCCATGCAAATGGAAATCAAAAGAAAGCTGGAGTAGCAATACTCATATCAGATAAAATAGACTTTAAAATAAAAGAATGTTACAAGAGACAAGGAAGGACACCTATATAATGATCAAGGGATCAAACAAGAAGAAGATATAACAATTATAAATATATATGCACCCAACATAGGAGCACCTCAATACATAAGGCAACTGCTAACAGCTGTAAAAGAGAAAATCAACAGTAACACAATAATAGTGTTAACACCTCACTTACACCAATGGACAGATCCTCCAAACAGAAATAAAGAAACACAAGCTTTAAATGACACAATAGACCAGAGAGATTTAATTGATATTTATAGGACATTCCATCCAAAAACAGCAGATTACACTTTCTTCTCAAGTGCACATGGAACATTCTCCAGGATACATCACGCCTTGGGCCACAAATCAAGCCTCAGTAAATTTAAGAAAATTGAAATCGTATCAAGCATCCTTTCTGACCACAATGCTATGAGATTAGAAATCAATTACA
>NW_021145797.1:0-13843 GCF_002837175.3 Physeter macrocephalus | reverse complement strand
AGACTATTACAAGCAACTCTATGCCAATAAAATGGACAACCTAGAAGAAATGGACAAACTCTTAGAAAGGTATAACCTTCCAAAACTGAAGCAGGAAGAAATAGAAAATATGAACAGAGCAATCACAAGTAATGAAATTGAAACTGTGATTAAAAATCTTCCAACAAGGGCTTCCCTGGTGGCGCAGTGGTTGAGAGTCCGCCTGCCGATGCAGGGGACACTGGTGTGTACCCCATTCCGGAAGATCCCACATGCCACGGAACGGCTAGGCCCATGAGCCATGGCCGCTGAGCCTGCGCGTCAGGAGCCTGTGTTCCGCAACGGGAGAAAAGCTGTAAGCGTTCCCTCTAAGATCAGCAACAAGGCAAGGATGTCCATTGTCGCCACTTCTATTCAGCATAGTTTTGGAAGTCCTAGCCATGGCAATGAAAGAAAAAGAAAGAAAAGGAATCCAAATTGGAAAAGAAGTAAAACTGTCACCGTTGGCGATGACATTATACTATACATAGAAAAGATGCTACCAGAAAACTACTAGAGCTCATCAATGAATTCAGTAAAGTTGCACGATACAAAATTAATACACAGAAATCCCTTGCATTCCTATATACTAACAACAAAAGAGCAGAGAGAAAAATTAAGGAAACAATCCCATTTTCCATCGCATCAAAAAGAACAAAATACCTAGGAATAAACCTACCAAAGGATACAAAAGACCTCTACTCTGAAAACTGTAAGACCCTGAAGAAAGAAACTGAAGACGACACAAACAGATGGAAGGATATATACCATGTTCTTGGATTGGAAGAATCAATATTGTCAAAATGACTGTACTACCCAAGGCAATCTACAGATTCAGTGCAATCCCTATCAACTTACAAATGGCATTTTTCACAGAACTAGAACAAAAAATTTTTTTACTGTATATGGAGACACAAAAGACCCTGAATAGCCAGAGCAATCCTGAGAAAGAAAAACGGAGCTGGAGGAATCAAACCCTCTGACTTCAAACTATGCTACAAAGCTACAGTCATCGAGACAAAATGGTACTGGCACAAAAACAGAAATATAGATCAACAGAGCAGGATAGAAAGCCCAGAAATAAAAACTCAGGCACTTATGGTCAATCTACAACAAAGAAGGCAAGAATACACAATGGAGAAAAAAACAGTCTCTTCAATAAGTGGTGCCGGGGGGGCTTTTCTGGTGGTGCAGTGGTTAACAATCTGCCTGCTAATGCAGGGGACACGGATTCGAGCCCTGGTCTGGGAGGATCCCACATGCCGCAGAGCAACTAGGCCTGTGAGCCACTACTACTGAGCCTGTGCGACTGGAGCCTGTGCTCCGCGATGAGAGGCCGCGATAGTGAGAGGCCCGCGCACCGCGATGAAGAGTGGCCCCCGCTTGCCACAACTAGAGAAAGCCCTCACATAGAAACGAACACCCAACACAGCAAAAATAAATAAATTAATTAATTAATTAATAAAACAAAGGACTAGTCTTTGCAAAAAAAAAAAAGTGGTGCCAGACAGCTACATGTAAAAGAGTGAAATTAGAACATTCTCTAACACCATACGCAAAAATAAACCTGAAATGGATCAAAGACCTAAATGTAAGGCTGCACACTATAAAACTCTTAGAGGAAAGCATAGGCAGACCACTCTTTGACATAAATCACAGCAATATCTTTTTTGATCACCTCCTAGAGTAATGAAAATAAAAATAAGAAAATAAGAATAAACAATGGGACCTAATTAAACTTAAAAGCTTCTGTACAACAAAGGAAACCATAAACAGAAGGAAAAGACAACCCACAGAATGGGAGAAAATATCTGCAAATGAATCAACCTACAAGGGATTAATCTCCAAAGTACACAAACAGCTCACACAGCTCTATGTCAAATACAAACAAACAATGCGATCAGAAAATGGGCAGGGCTTCCCTGGTGGCGCAGTGATTGAGAGTCTGACTGCCGATGCGGGTTCGTGCCCTGGTCCGGGAAGATCCCACAGGCTGTGGAGCGGCTAGGCCTGTGAGCCACGGCTGCTGAGCCTGTGCGTCTGGAGCCCGTGCTCCGCAACGGGAGAGGCCACAACAGTGAGAGGCCCGCGTACCGCAAAAACAAACAAACAAACAAAGTGGGCAGAAGACCTAAATAGACATTTCTCCAAAGATGACATACGGATGGCCGAGAAGCACATGAAAAGCTGCTCAACATCACTAATTATTAGAGAAATGCAAATCAAAACTACAATGAGGTATCACCTCACACAGGTCAGAATGGGCATCATCAGAAAATCTACAAACAGCAAATGCTGGAGACGGTGTGGAGAAAAGGGAACCCCCTTGCACTGTTGGTGGGAATGTAAATTGATACAGACACTGTGGAGAACAGTATGGAGGTTCCTTAAAAAACTAAGAATAGAATTACCATATGACCCAGAAATCCCACCACTGGGCATATACCCAGAGAAAACCACTATTCAAAAAGACACATGCACCCCGATGTTCACTGCAGCACTATTTACAATAGCCAGGTCATGGAAGCAACCTAAATGCCCATCGACAGACGAATGGATAAAGATGTGGCACATATACACAATGGAGTATTTATTACTCAGCCATAAAAAGGAACGAAATTGGGTCATATGTAGAGACGTGGATGCATCTAGAGACTGTCATTCAGAGTGAAGTAAGTCAGAAAAACAAATATCATATATTAACGCATATATGTGGAACCTACAAAAATGGTACAGATGAACCAGTTTGCAGGGCAGAAATTGAGACACAGATGAAGAGAACATATGGACACCAAGCAGGGAAAGTGGAAGGGGTGGGGGTGGTGGTGGAATGAATTGGGAGACTGGGACTGACATGTATACACTGATGTGTATAAAACTGATGACTAATAAGAACCCGCTGTATAAAAAAAAATTTTTTTTAAAAGAAACCAAAAAGGCAACTAGAAAACTCCCAAATAATTGGAAATTGAATCACACAATTCTAAACATCCCATGAGTCAAATAGGAAATCACAGCAAAAATTAGCAAAAGACTGCATGGAATAGAAGTGAAATCAGAACACATCAAAATCGGTAAGATGCAGCCCAAGAAGCGCTTAGAGGGACATTGTTAGTGGGGGGACTAGAGGCCAAGGGAGCATGGGGCTGAGAGTCTTTGATATGCCCAAATTCAAGGTGTTACTGGTTCTCTCTCACAGGGGTGTCTTTGCAGTTGGTGCCACTTCCCCATCTGTAAAATGAGTCCCCACTGGACACCCCAGCACAGCTCCGTCCAGCTCCTTGACTCTCACTGCGGTGGTATTACTAACCCTGCATCTCCCTTCGCCACGACGTTAGGAGCTGGGAGCGGTCTCAGCCTCTGCTGCTTGCCAAGGGCCCGAGCCCAACGTCCACATCCTGCTCATCCACCAGGAGCTTAGGAGACCCGAGCTCCACACCCGGGGTCACCGCTGACTCCAGGGCAGGTACTTACACTTCTCCAGCTGGTCCCCGATCACCCTGAGAAAGGCCACGGAGATCATGAGCAGGTTGATGATGAAGCAGGCCTCACACAGCTTCCTGATGGTGGGGCCACACAGCCCTCCGACCACGCCCTGGTAGGTGGCCTGGCCACTGACGGAGGCGGCGTAGCCCAGGATGACCAGCCCACTGATCAGGAAGACCAAGGAGACCTGCAGAACAGGACCGTGGGGCAAGGCGTGCCCACAACCACCCCCCAGGATGCTGATACCACTCCCTCCGGGTCTCACCTGCAGAGGCCACAGCTGCCGACAGCCTAGGGCCTCTACCTGACAAGCCACCGGCCCCCTCCCTTGAAACCAGAGCTGCAAAGCAGGTGGATTCTAGAGGCCGCGCTGGCTCTACGTCTGTGAATCTGAGGTTCCCACCACTCCACACCAGTTGGACAAATGAGGCATCAGAAACCCAGAGTTTGAATTACTTTCCTAAGATCACATGTGTTGCAGGTGAAGAGCCATAAAGCATGGTGGTTAGGAAGCAGGCATACTTGGTTTCAATTCGAACTCTGCCACTCACCTGCTCTGTGGCATGAGGCCCACCATCAACCTCTGTTTCCCCATCTGTGAAATGGGGATGACACCATCTACCTTACTGGAGGATTGCGATGCATTTGCTTTAAACAAAGCACATAACTCACTCAGCTCAGTGCCTGGCATGTGGTAACTGCTCAAGAAATGATGGTCATTCTTATTCTCCAGACTCCCCCTCCAGGCTCTGCTGGAATTTTTTCCAACACTGAAAAATTTTCAAACATCTAGGAAAGTTGGAAGAATTTTCCAATGAACGCCATGTACCCACTACCTAGATTTTACTAGGAGCAGATCACTGTACTTATTTTATCACATCTCTACCATGCGTCCATGTGTCCATCTAAACTTGGGGGTACCTTTCAAGGCAAGTTGTGGATATTAATTAGCATACTTCCCCCTAAAGATTTGGGCGTGCATATCATTAATTAGAGCTTGATGTTTGTTTACAGTCCTTCTCTATTGTAAGCTAAAATTTACACAGTGAAATGCACAGTCTTAAGCGTATATCAGTATATCATTGGAAGGGGTATAGCCAACGTACATGTGCAACCTAAACCCCTACCAAGACACAAAATGTTACCACGTCCCCGAAGTTCCCTCCTGTCCCTTCCCAGTCATTTTCTGTCCCCGTGCCCAGAAAAAAAACACTCTAATATTTTTCTGCTTTTATCCATTTTCTTATCTAGCTTTCCACTGAGTGGTAACGTTTGTGAGGGCCAGCCCTATCGGGCACATTGGTAAAGTTTATTCCTATTTTTGCCAAGTGCTATTTCACTGTGTGGCTAGAATCACAATTGGTTGATCCAGTCCCCTGTTGCCAGACATCTGGGCTGTTCTTCGTTTTTGGCTACTATGAATGAAGAGCTGAGCATTCTAGAATAAGTCATTCTGAGGACCCACGTTTCCTTCTCCTGGACACACACCCAGGAGTGGAATTCCTGGGTGTCAGCGTAGATGTGTGTTCAACGCTGGCAATTTCTTACGAACTGCTTTCCAAAACCTCTGCAACACTTGACAACCCCCACTCCGCTCTCCCCCACACCCCCGCCTCAACTGATGCATTTGAGACCCACTTGCCCCACGTAGTTAAATGTTTTGGAGCCTCTCCAGGATGGACGGCTACCTGTCCCCAAGCTGGACCTGGTCTCCACGGCCAAACTCCCCTCCCCCATTTCTATGGAGGAGAACAACGCAGGAGCTGTGAGGTGCTCAGCCAAGAAGCCCGGGGAGAGCCAGCATGGCCGTCTTCAGACACAGTTCGTGCCCCTGAACAGCAGACTCGTTCTTACGCCAGCAGCCAAAACTAGGGCTGCTGAAGCGAACATCTAACTGGACCGCCTGAGAGAAACTTGAAAGTTCAGAGCCAGGGGGAACATGCACGCTCCCTCCAGCCCCTCGACCTCTGCCCGTGCCGGTTCCTCTGCCTGGAACACCACCACCCCGCCTCCACCACTGTCCCTCACCTGGGGAACTCCTACTCTTCCCCGCTCCTCTCCAGGGTCACCTCCTCCAGGAAGCCTCCCCACACTTCACCCCCGAGGTGGGCTCAACCCTCCGTTTCTGGCAGAACCACCCCTTCCGTGGGCCCACTTTTTTCCCTGTGGTGGGTCAAATTCCCCAAAAGGTTTGTCTACATCCTAATCTCCAGAACCTGTGAGAGGGACTTACTGGCAGCCATCTTGGCAGATGCAAATAATGAACATGTAATTAAATGAAAAAGGGTCTTTGCAGGTGAAATTAAGGATCTTGAGATGAGGTCATTCTGGATGAGCCAAATGGGCCTCAAATCCAACGACAAGGGTCCTAGTAAGAGACAGAAAAGGAGGAGACACAGAGAAAGCCGTGGGGCGATGGGGCAGAGACTGGAGTGACGTGGCCACAAGCCAAGGAACGCCTGGAGCCCCCAGGAGCTGGAGAGGCGGGAAGGACCCTGCCGACCCCTTGATTCGGACTTGCGGTCTCCAGGACTGGGAGAGAATACACTTCTGTTGTTTTACACTACCCAGGTCACGGTCCTCGGGTCCAGGGGCCTGAGGCCACATACCCACAACTGTGCATTCAGCGTGAGGCTGGCTGCCTCTCTCATCCCCCAGACTCTAAGCTCCATGGAGACTGGGATCGTGTCTTTTTGGCTTACCATTTAGCCCCAGAAAAGCACCCAGAACATAGCAGGTGCTTCGTAGGTATTTGGGGATGAAAGGAAGGGAAGGGGAGTGGGGGCTCAGGCTGAGCCTCTGCCAGTGAAGGTGTCTCTCTGCTAACGCAGTGAGCTGTCCACGCAGGAGCGGCTGACCCTCGAGACGGTCCCCGAGCCTCTTAGCAGCCAGTCAGCAAAGAGCCCTTACAGCCCCTGGCCAGGCGCGCCTCTCCCTGCAGCCGAGGAGGGTCCACGCTCGTTAATTTCATCAAACCTCCAGTGCTCATGGGGCCATTCGAGACCTAAAACCTCACACCACTGACCTCCCAGTGGCAGGCATCTTTAAACATTCCTCCCGTCCGAGGGGAGGCCTTGTAACTGGGGACAGGGCAGAAGTCTCACTGGCTAAGAGGAGGGGAGAGTCAGGAAACGATGGGGGAGCTGCTGATTACCAGCCTGACTTCTTCCCTTGTCGGGAGTTTCCACTTATTCATATTTGGGGTCCTCTCTCCCGAAGGCTGCCTGCCTGCTCAAGATGGGATCTTTAGACCATCCTGTGCAAGGAGCAAGCCACCCCAGCAGCATCCGTATTACCCGGGAGCCTGTCAGAGACGCACGACCTCAGGCCCACCCAAACCTGGGCAGCCGGCAGCCGTACTCCCGAAAGGTGCCGGGAGACCCCGCGCGGAGCCCGGGGAGCGGCGCGCCACGTCCCTGCCTCAGCCCTGCCTGGCGTCCTCGGCCTGGTCCGTCTGTGCCTGACCACGGACCCCCACGCGGGCCCCATCCGCTCTGTCGCTGACCCTTTGCGGCTGGAGGTCAGGCTCCCTGTTCCGGAAGCGCGGCCTGTCTGCCGCACACAAGCAAACACCGCTCTGTTGCCCGTCACGTGCACCTGGACGAGCTGGGGCTTGGCGCCGCCGTGGGGGGCTTCTCTGCCCCCCTCCCGCTCCCGCAGATGTCAACCCACCCGTCACGCCACCTACCACCTGACACTGTGTCATTCGACTTCTTGAATCTTGTCCCAGGTCCCCGTTAGAACAAGCTTCACAAGGACGGAGACCACACTGTCTCAGCCACCCGGCGCCAGACAGGCGCTCAGCCAGCATGGGGGTGGCACGGGTTACACCAGACACTACACAGGGCAGCATGTGGCAGCTTCCAGAAGGACAAGAAAGGCCCCACGGGCCCACCAATGGGGCCATTATCAGCCAGCTGCCAGAAAGAAGCACTGGAGATGACGCCCGTCAAAGAGCTTACCACGAAATGCCTGATTCCTATCAGCTCAAGGAAAAGACTGCTAATAAAATGAAGCTGTGCTGATCAGCAGCTCTTTCTCGCTGAGGATGGTCGGGCCCTGGAACTTTCTGGGAAGGGGGAGAGTGCAGGCTCCACACGCAGCCAGCAGAACTGGCCGAACACCGCTGACACCGTGCAGGTTGGAGGCGTCACAGCGGCCTCAGTCCTGACCTGCCCACGAGATTTGGCCTTTCTCTGTGGAGCCGAGACCGGGGGGCAAGAGAAGTCGATCAGTGGCTCGGAGACAGCGCCTCCCCAGCTCAAAGGCCAGGTTTATTGGCTACAGGTGCCGAGCGCTCCGCAGGGACCCAGCGCCCTCTCCCTGCCCCCCCCCCCCCCCACACCGCGCCTGGCTGCGGGGCCCTCAGCCGCATAGAGGATGCTCTCGCCCCGGTCTACAGGGCGATTCCCTCCCCACTTCGTGAGCCGAGCGGGATAGAAAACCAAGAGCCACAGGAGTAATTTCGGAGACAGGCAGCTCTGCAAAAGCAACGCCGAGGGCTCTAGCTGGAAAAATAAAATTAAGCTCCTACCTGCCCCCGGAGACCACCCCCCCCGCCCCAAAATGCTCCCCAGGGGCTTACCAGAGCGCCCCGCAGGGCCCCAGCGCCCCCTCCCTGCCCCCCCCCCCCCCCCACACCGCGCCTGGCTGCGGGGCCCTCAGCCGCATAGAGGATGCTCTCGCCCCGGTCTACAGGGCGATTCCCTCCCCACTTCGTGAGCCGAGCGGGATAGAAAACCAAGAGCCACAGGAGTAATTTCGAAGACAGGCAGCTCTGCAAAAGCAACGCCGAGGGCTCTAGCTGGGGGATAGAAAACCAAGAGCCACAGGAGTAATTTCGGAGACAGGCAGCTCTGCAAAAGCAACGCCCAGGGCTCTAGCTGGAAAAATAAAATTAAGCTCCTACCTGCCCCCGGAGACCACCCCCCCCGCCCCAAAATGCTCCCCAGGGGCTTACCAGCTCCACTAGGAAAGCGGGGGCCACCCCACCCGCCTTGTGGAAGGCCCACGGGAAGCTGAGCAGGCCGGCGCCCAGCGCGGACTTCAGGAGAATGAACACAGCACCCAGTGAGGACAGGCTGGGGCGGGCGGCCGTGGGGACCGGCTTTTCCGAAAGGCCCCTGTCTCCCGGGGTCCGTCCCTCCATGGCTAGAAGCAGCAGAGGGGCAGAGAAAGGGGGTGGTCACGGCACCCTTCTCCAGCTGGGATGCGTCTCTCCTCGATCCAGCCAGAGCCAAGACGCCTGTCCCAACCACCCCCGCCTCTGTACCCCTCTTCCCGAGCATCTGCTCCCCCCGTTCCAAAGCGTTACGTAACCACCTGCCCCCTAGCTTCCGGTCCTCACGCCTTTCCCCTCAACCGACGCTGCCCCCCCAACCTCCAACCTTGCGTACGGGCACTCTTGCCCTCCCACCCCCTTTCTCTTCCAAATCCCCAGCTCCTTCCTCTCCATGGCTGTTCTCACCCAGCCACCCGCCTCCGCGCCAACTTCCACAGTGAAGGGGCTCCAGCCCCTGGTCCTTACCACCAAGTCCAATCTTCAAGGCGACAGACAGTCCTGGGCCATCAGGGATGGAGATTCGGGCTCACTTCAGTGACCCAGAGGTGGGGGAGGAAGGGGCTCTAGCTCCACCGGGGTGGGCAAATGAGTCACGAACTATGGGAGCCCTAGAGAGCAGGTGCTGGGGTCATGTCCCCGAAGCTAGGAGGACACGGGCAAGAGGTCAAGACCATCCGTCCCAAGAACTCTTAGCTTCTGAGACTTCTGGCCTGAGCACGAGAGTCTTAAGACTCCCGGGGGCGGGGCCTTCCCGGCCGCCCGGAGGGTTAGAGAGAGCTCAGCTGGGAGAGATCAGGGAGGCTGCCCCCATCTCACCATCTCCAACTCCTCCTCCCGGGATGCCTCCCAGGCCCCCTACCCCCATCTGTCACCTGCTAGGGGCGCCGAGCCTAGTTTCCCATCTGCAGAAGGGGGTCCGTGTGCCCTCCTCGGGGGGCTGCAGACTCACTCATGCCAAGGCCCAGGCCGTCAGCAGGTGCTTCCTGGAGAGGCTCCGCAGGCGAACGAGCACGTGAATCACCTGGGGTCTTGTTAACAGGCAGATGCTGATTCGTCCCACCTTGGGTGGAGCCGAGATTCCACGTTTCTCACGAGCTCTGCGGAGGTGGGTGGTCCCTGGAGCACACTTTGAGTAGAGACTACCTCTCCGACCCGATACAGTCGGCTAGGATGGCAGAATACTGGCAACGGTCCCAACCCGGAAAACACAGCCCCGTGAAGGTCGGATCTTGAATTCAGAGGTGAACCTGTTTATTCCTGGCGCCCAGGCTCAAATCCCCCCAAGAGCATGTTAAAACACCGAGTGTGGGATCCATCACCAGCGTTTCTGACTCAGGGGGTCCGGGGCCCCTTCCTGAGAACTGCTGCTGTAAGTTAAACGTGTTCAACGCCTCCCCCAGTCGGTCCTTCTCGGTCGAGAACAGCACCAAAGGCTTTGCTCGTGTGCTCTCAAGCCCCTGACCGTGCCACCTCCCTGCAGCGGCTCCGTTCGTACTTTGCGGGCTCTGCTCTATCTGCTGAGCGGCCAGCCTGTCCGCGGGCTCCAGGGAAAAGGGAGCCCGGAGCTGGACGGCGTCGCGGGCCGCAGTTCTGCGGCGACCGTGTGAGCGCTGCTCACGGTGACCCAGGCCTTGCAGCAAGCGCTCCCCGCACCCTCGCTCTGAATCCCGAGGGCTGTCACCGCGGTGCGTCGAGCACAGGGCTCCCGCGGGTGGGGCAAGAGGCTCAAAACGTGAGCGCTGGCCAGGGCCAGGGCCGGAAGTCAGCCCGGAGCGTGTGTCGTCTCAAAGCCAGCAGTGTCACGCTGGCTCCTGCACCCGCCCGGACCCTGATGGTGCCCGGATGGGAGCGGACGCGTAAGGGAGGGTGAGCAGGGAATGGGTGAGCAGACGGCAGGATGTGAGGGGCTGGGGCGCACCCCTCCGGAATTCACATGGCTCTCTCCCCCCACATCCACCCCGAGGCAGTGAGCAAGGAGATCAAGGGCCCTCAGAGCGGCCTGGCTTTGTACTCCTTAATCCCGGCTCTGGCGCCCGGGGCAGCCCCCTGTCCCGCCTGGGTCCCTCATGAGCTGCCCATTACCATGCATGACTTAGAAATTGGCCACCGGGCTGTGAAATTCCACTCAATGGGGAAAACCTCTTAATTCTGAGCAGCTCTGATTTGCACTCTGTCCGGTCTCAGGGCTGCGTGACCTTTCCCGGGGAGGAGAGGTGCCCGTGGGGCCCCATCTGTGTGGGTGGGCAGCCCTGGTGGCACACGGGGCTCAGCCCAGCGCCCCGCACACGGCCCCACGTCGCCCCCCAGGGCAGCACCCGGCAAGGGATGTTCCAGGGTCCCTCCTTTCCGTCTCCACAGAGTACTGGTCACCTGACAGGTTGGGAACTTCCAGGAGAAAGTGACCTCAGCTCATTTCCACAAACCTTTGTCTCACTCTTTAGAACGTTCTGGGAGACAGACCGGGGCAGGGGTCGGGGGGTGGGGTGGTCTCAGCAACCAGAGTGCCTAGGGCTGAGATCCAGGCCTCATTGGGGTCCCCTGCGAAATGGTGGTAACAGCCCCTGTGTACCCTGCAGGGCCCTTAGGAGGACCCAGTAAGAAGAGGGTTACTGTTGTTGAAATACGCACGGGGCAAATCCCATGATCTGTACACGTCTGTGTCTTTACCTCCGCCTGCTTCTCGGCTTCTAGGACAATGCTCTGAACCTGGGCTGCACAACACCCAAGGGACCCTTCAAACTGCCGGCGCCAGGCCCACCCTCAGAGCTTCGGATGAAGCTGCTCTGGACGCCCGGGCACCAGGTTTTCTATAAAGCTCCCCAAGAGGTGTTCACTTGCCGTGAGGAGGAGGAGGAGGTCAGCCCTGTGTGCCTGGGCTCACGGCCCCTGCTCAGCCGCAGCTTTGTGCCCCGGCTTGGCCCTCAGAAGCAAGGGAGTGTGCATGTGACTGGGAGGGCGGGCAAGTGCACAAACCTCAAGTCCGCCTCGGCGGAGGCCAGGGCCTCGGGGCACCTGTGGGATCAGGAGGGAGGACGCACAGTGGTCTGGGGCCTGGGCAGGGACGGGGAGCGGGCAGAGGTGATGGGGAAAAGGCACGGGAAGCCGGAAGCACACAGCAGAGGACGGCGCTGGCTACCGCCCGCTGAGACGGGGTGGAGACCCAACAGGGGCTGGAGGAATGAAACTAGCTGGCACTCCTGAGAGTATTTTTTTGTTTCTAGTTTCATATTTTGATCCCAATAAGCAAATACCACCTGTGGGCCAGCTGTCAAGGCAGCCACAGGCCCAAGACTGTTGACTGAATCTGCAAGATACTCCCTCAGGGGGCACACAGGATGACACACACGGTTAACATTTAGAATTTTTAGGGGTTTTGCCTGGGACAAGGTCAAGCAGGGATCGCTTCGTCTTTTCTTCAGCTTTGTGCCCTGGCTTGGCCCTCAAAAGGCGGCTTAATAAATGAAAGTCCACCTTTCATTTATTAAGCCGCCTTTTTGGAGTGAACCAGACGCTGAAGGAATAAAGCCTCAGGTCTGCAGATACAGGAGCTCGTGGACTTTTCAGGGCGACAGTTGACCTCTGCGGGGAACAGGCGCCAGCACAGGGACAGGAACCCAGTGTGGTCGGTGGGCTGACTGGCGGCTCCCAAAGATGTCCCCACCCTCGCCCCAGAACTTACGGCTGTGTCACCTGGCCACAGGGACTGCAGATGAGAGCAAGTCCAGAGCTGGAGACGGGGCGAGTATCCAGGGTGGTCTGGGTGAGCCCTAATCACCATCCCAGCGTCCCGAGACGGACACAGCGGGGTCAGAGGGCAGAGACGCGCGGACAGAAGCAGAGGGCGGAGCGGTGTGCACTGCAGGTGGCGGAGGGGCCCCCGGCCAAGGGGTGCGGGCGCCTCCAGAGGCTGGAGAAGGCCTGGGAATCAGTTCTTGCCTGGAGCCTCCAGAGGGAACCAGCCCTGAGTTTAGCCCCACGAGACTGATTTTGGACTTCCAACCTCCAGAACTGCAGGGAATAAATGTGCTGTTTCGGGCCGCTGCTTCCTGGTAACTGGTTAGAGTGGCAGCAGGAAACGGACACACCCAGCATCCCGAGTTCTGGTGGTCGGGCACCTCTGAGAGGCTGGAGGCCCACGGCGTGCCCACCCCCCGACCCCCAAGCCCAACAGCAGGGATCTCTTCTCAGCCGCCGAGCAGAGGCTGGGGGCCTCCAGGTGACACGCAGCCCAAGGGCACAGGCCTTGCTGTCCCCTCCCTCTTTTTGAAGGGCTGGTGCCGAGTCGTGATCCGGAGTCCCACTCTGGGTGAAGGAAGAGAAAACTGCACCTTGGATTGGAAAGCGAAAGGGAGCATCTTCAAACAGTCTTAACGTTGACCCTCCTCCACCCACTGCATCCAAAGGAAGAGGCACCCGGGAGGCGTCAGCGGCCAGACTGGAGGCTGAGTCACAGGGCAGCGGGTGGGCGCCCAGCCCTGCAGCGTCTTCGTCACCGGGATCCTGACCCCCAGATCCATGTTGACGTGTGGCCCGGGGGGCCAGAGCGCCTCTCCCCGTCTCCGAGCC
The DNA here is from genome assembly GCF_002837175.3 of Physeter macrocephalus. Taxonomy (NCBI): domain Eukaryota; kingdom Metazoa; phylum Chordata; class Mammalia; order Artiodactyla; family Physeteridae; genus Physeter; species Physeter macrocephalus. The sequence continues at coordinate 711 of NW_021145797.1, read as the reverse complement.
TGGGGCTCCCAGCTGGCCTGTGCACAAGAATCCTCTGGGGAGATTTGTGTGGGGTTTTCTGGTGAAATTACACGAAAGTCACCATTTTAGCCAAAGTGTACAGTTCAGTGTCATTTCGTGCACTCATAATGCTGTGCAACTGTCACCACTGCTTAGTTCCAGAACATTTTCAACACCCCAACACGTCCCCACTAGCAGCCACTCCCCATCCCGCCCTCCCCCAGCCCGAAGCAACACTAACCTGCTTCTGTCTCTGGATTTGCCTGTTCGGGACATTTCACGCAGACGGACCCTACGCTATCGAGTGCAATGTTTGCGAGGTTCCTGCACGCTACAGCGTGACCAGCGCTTTGTTCCCTTTAGGGCCGACTAGTACTCCACTGTCCGGACGGTCCCCCTGCTCTCATCCATTCATCCATTTGATGGGCACTTGGGTAGTTTCCACCGTTTGGCTACTGTGACGCACGCAGCTATGAACTTTCACGTACGAGTTTTTGTTTGAACACCTGTTTTCAATTCCTTCGGGTCTACACCTAGGAGTGGAATAGCTGGGTTGTACGGTCATTCTGTTTACCTTGGGGAGCTTCTAAAACAGATTTCTAGGCTCTTCCCAAGGAGCCTATGATTTAGTAAGTCTACAGCAAGGTCCAGGAATCTATGTTTATGACACTCGCCTGCACTGCCCTCACGTCACCAGCAAATTAAACCAAC
>NW_021145796.1:44039-50000 GCF_002837175.3 Physeter macrocephalus | reverse complement strand
TACCCATGTGATGGCTGGTCTCTGTAGGTGAGGTTTTGCCCAGGTGCATGGGTGCTGGACAGACAGGTGTGTGTGATTCCTGGCAGAACCCCTGGCCCACCAGCCCGACACCTGGCCTTGCCAACCCCCATCCCCGGGGGCATCCTTCACTGCCTGCGGAGGTTGCTCAGACCGTGTGGGAGTCACAGGAGAACGGAGGGAGCGGCAAGATCAGGTAGTGAGGGAGGCATCAGGAGCGGGGCAGGGGGCAGAGAGGCGGCGTTACAGACTGAGGGAGGAAACCCCAGGCAGACGCAGGGGTGACGGGGCTCCCGGGCACAGAGGATGAAAGGAGATGACCGCTGGCTGAAGGGGAGCGAGGGGTCAGAGGTACATAGAAGTTGATGAGAGGACCGGCAAGGGGCCACCAGGAGCCACGGTGACGGTGAGCACGGAGGGAAGGGAGATGGAAGGGTTCTGGGGTCCCAGCCGTCCCAAGCTGCCCTCTGATCCCATCTAGCATGTCAGCAAGAAGGGCCTGGGGGAACCTCGAGCCCCCCGCCAGAGCCGGCCAGTAGTTCCTGGAGCCTGGTTCCGGGCAAGGTGAAGGAGTGGATGGAGCCGCTGGTGACCAGGACGAGAGAGAGTTGGCAGTGGTTCTGGTGCGCGTGCGCAGAACGGGGCTGGGGGCCTGAGTCTGAGGGAGGAGGGGCAGGGCCGGAACTCGTGGGTTCCCAGGACAGGACGGGGGCAGGGCGGTGACCCCTGGGTCCCAGAGGGGTAGAGGGTAAGAGGTGAGAGCAAGGACTCCTGGGTCAGAGGGAGGAAGGGGTCAACGGGGCAGAAGTCTCGGCGGGGTAGCTGGAGTCTCCACTGTGATGTCCACAGGGGCCCCAGGGCCTTCCAGGGCTTTCTGCAGACCTACTATGATGACCACCTGAGGGACCTGCGTTCCCACACCCAGGCCTGGCTCCAAAGCTCCAAGGACAGCCTCCTGAACAAGGCCTACAACCTGTGTCCCCAACTGCTCTGCGGGGACAGCTCCTGGGATTAAAGTGTTCACAGCCTCTGCAATAAAGAAGTTCTCCTCTGTGTGCCTGTCCCAGTCCCTCCCGGATGCTGCCAGAGATAACCCCACCCCATCCGCCCCCCGGAGGTTAAGGAGCAGAGGAAGTGACAACACGAAGTGACACGTGGCAGGGGAGCGACAGTGGGGGTGGGGGAAGGAGTGGGGGCCGGGGGGGGGGGAATGACCCTGCTCCCCCAGTGCTGAGACCCACCACTGCAGGCTTGTGGGCGGCACGGAAGACTTCAGGCTTCTCAGTTTGGGGTGGAGGGTGAAGGCTGGAGACCAGGCAGGGTTAACAAGGCCCCCCCCAGCGGCCCCTCCCTCAGCGCTCTGCGTTCACCTCCCACGGGATGGAGACCCCAGGCCTCATGCCTGGCGGGCACCCAGAGCCCCCATCACCTCCACAGCTCCCCACCCAGCCTGTCTCTCTCAGCGGTGAACCTTCAGAGAGGAGGCTCCCTGTGGCTTGACCTCAGGGATGTCACTGCTCTCTGCCCACCCCCCACCCCCCAGCAGTTCTGTTGGCCAGGACTTTGGCCTAGATGTTGAGGTGGGGGTGGTGGCTGTGAAGGGGTGGATCTTAAGAGCTATAAAGCCTTTCTCTGCCTGTTTGGACCTGGTGAGGACAGCCTGCAAGAGTCCGGTAAGAGAGGGACATGGCGGGTGGGGGGCAGCAGGAGGTGGCCAAGATTGTTAAAGCAGAAACTGCAAGAGTCAAGATATTAGATTCCAGTGATAGAATCATGGAATTTAGAGTATTCCCTGCCAGTCCAGTGGTTAGGACTCGGCGCTTTCACTTCTGCCGCCAGGTTTCAATTCCTGGTCGGGGAACTAAGATCCTGCAAGAGCACAGGGCTGCCAAAAAAAAAATTAAGATGTTACAATCAGCAATCGGGAGTAGTATCATAGAATGTTAGGAAGTGAGGCCCAAGTCAAGCCATTAGGGGTTTGACTCAGGTCGGGGGGAGGGGGAGAGGGGGTCCCAGGCTGGTATCCCTGAGCGCAGGGGACCCTAGGATTAGACACCTCCTGTGGCCCTGTCCCACACCCTCCTCAGCGTTCCAGGTCTCCTGACACCATGGGCACCCGATACTTCCTGGCTCTGTTTCTCATCTTCCTGGTGCTGGGATTTGGTGAGTGTGGTCAGTAGGAGAGGAGGGGCTATGAGGAGGGGAATGAGCGCAGCCCAATTCTTGTCTGGCCCTGGCCCTGCCCATTCCTCTCCTTCCCCCACTCATTCTCCCCCTGCTGCAGGCCCCTCAGCTCCCCTAACTCACTCTCCTCCTGCAGAGGTCCAGGGTGTCCATGTGCCCCAGGAAGAAGAGACTGCCAGCCCTGACCTGCTCACCAAGGTGCAGGAATCACTCTTAGGTTATTGGGGTGTAGCCAAGGCAGCTGCCCAGAAGCTGTACCAGAAGACATACTTGCCCGCCATGGATAAGAAAATCAGGTATCACCCGCCTCGCACCCCCACCCCAGGAATAGGGACTCCCAGCCCCCAGCTCCTTCTCCCTCAGACTCAGGAGTCCAGGTTCAAACCTGGACCTGGTATCTCAAGGCCCAGGTATCTCAGCCCCCAGCCCCCAGTCCCAGCAGAACCCGGGATTCTGAGATGCCATCCCTGTCCTACTTAGGGATCCGGGAGTTTGGGTTCTAGCCACGTTTTCCCACAGGACACATGATTCTGGGCCCCAGCCCCTCCTCCCTCAGATCCAGGAGTCCCAGCACCCAGCCCCTCCTCCTCAGCCCTTCTGTCCTTTCTCCCCAGGGACATATACAGCAAAAGCACGGCAGCTATGACCACCTATGCAGGGATTTTTACTGACCAGGTCATTTCTCTGCTGAAGGGAGAATATTAACAGCTGGGCCCCCAGTCTCGGGGAGAGTCCAGACCCCAGCAACCCCTTGGGTCCCCTGATCTATACCCCACCCCCACTTCCTAGCAACTCTCAGCATCCTGCTCCCAACTCTAGCCTGACTTCTTATCAATAAAAAAAAAAAAAAAAAAAAAAAGCCAAGTTTATTCTTTTGGATATGGTTGCTTTTCTGAGACCTCAGGGGCCAAGATGGAGGATCTGATGCTGTCCAGCCATTTATTGAGCGTCTATTCTATGTCTATCGCCCTAACCTGGTCAATGGGAATAAAGAGGTGAATAATAACAATGAATAATCATAACAATAATTGGAGACTGACTTTCACCAAGGTCTGGCTTTCTCTTCTTTTTTTTTTTGGGGCCACACTATGTGGCATGCGTGCAAGATCTTAGTTCCCTGACCAGGGATCGAACCCATGCCTCCTGCAGTGGAAGCACAGAGTCTTAACCACTGGACTGCCAGGGAACTCCCGGCTTTCTCATTTGTAAAATGATAAATGGACATAGCTAATCTGTAGTGGACTCTGGCCATATCTGGGACCTGGGCTGACACTTTGAATATGCCATCGCAGTGAGGCGTCCAGTGGCCCTGTGGCCGAGGGGAAGGCGGTGCCCATGAGTCACTCCTGAGCGTGGCAAGGCAGCGCCCAGGTTGGCTGGGACCCGAGAGAACAAAACTGTAAACGCTGTGCTCTGCGCCAGTTCCTATACATTTGTCCCACATGTATTTATTGAGACACAAGCAGGTGCTGGAGACACAGCAGGGAAAAGACAGACAGTCCTGCCCTCACGTGGCCCCTGCAAAAATGTACTGATTGGGTCCTGACCCAGTTTCACACGTTTTTCGTTTGTTTGTTTGTTTTAATGAATTTATTTTTGCCTGCGCTGGGTCTTCGTTGTGCGCGGGCTTTCTCTAGTTGTGGTGAGCAGGGGCTACTCTTCACTGAGGAGCACAGGCTCTAGGTGTGTGGGCTTCAGTAGTTGTGGCACATAGGCTCAGTGGTTGTGGCTCGCGGGCTCTAGAGCGCAGGCTCAGCAGCTGTGGCGCATGGGCTTAGCTGCTCCGCAGCATGTGGGATCTTCCTGGACCAGGGCTTGAACCCGTGTCCCCTGCATCGGCAGGCGGATTCCCAACCACTGCGCCACCAGGGAAGTCCGTCACATGGTTTTATTGATTACCATTTTGTGGTATGCTTTTTAGCTGTTCTCTTCTTATTAGCAATAGTAATAACACTTCCTGAGCTCCTACTCAGGGCCAGGAGCTCTGGTCCATCCTGAGGGGGTGGAAGGCAGAGGATGAACAAGAGGACCCATGGATAAGATAACTTCAGACAGCAACGCGGGCAATGAAGAAAAGAAGAGGAAGTGAGAAGTTCAAGGTCTGGGGGCGGCCACCTTGGGTTGGGGCACGGGGAGAGCCCTCTAGAGGACCCAGCTGGGCTGGTCACAGGGCATGCATCACAATGCAGTGTGGTAAGGACTACTGTTGATGGAAAGTAGGGGGAGGGGAGTACTCACTTGGCTCCCAGGTCTGAGCGGATGGAAGAGGGTATCTGGGCAGGGGGGATTACAGGCCAAAAGCACAGGGTGTAAAATAAGAGCAGAGGCCCTGCAGTCTGAGAGAGGACAGTGCTGGGGCACATGGGTAGAGGGGCTGAGAGCCTGGACTCCTGCATCTGGAGGGAGTAGAGAGTGGTCCTGGGCCGCCAAGTCCTATGGGCGGGGCTATTGGCCTCTGAGGATGCAGGGCCTGTATTCTCCTAATAGACCTGGCATTAACTTCCAGCCAGCCTTTTCAGTACTCTTGGGGCAGTTTTCCCAGGTCCTGGGGCTGGGCAGCTGTGAATCTAGCAGAAAACAGGGGCCCTGGGGAAGGGTTGTGAGAAATGCCCCCAAGTCCCCAGGGCCTGGGAAGAGCTGAGGCTGCCAAGCCCAATGGGTGATGGGGAGGGGGGAACCCTGGAGGAACAATCCCTGCTCTGTCCACTTGTTTCCCACAGACTCAAGCCAAACCAAACCACTGCCCTTGCCAGTTCTGCTTCCAACCAATCCTGGTGTACCTCCCAGACTCCGCCTTCCTTTCTCAGGCTCCCACCCCAGTCCCACTCCCTTCAGGACCCCAGGAGTCCAGGCCCCAAGACTCCTCCTCCCCCAGAACTCAGGAGCCCCAATCCATTCTCCTCAGGACCCAGAAGCTCAGGTCCCCAGCCCCCTTAGAACCTGAAACCCCAGCCTCTGGTTGGTGTTGGGCGTCCCCTAGTGGAGGGCAGTGTGGGTCTGGCCTGTGATTCACTTAACAGTTAGGAATGGAAGAATTTACTTGGTCACTCAGAAGACATGGGGGAGGGCTTTACAGGGGCCCCGTCTGAGGTCACAGTCTAGCTAAGAGCCTCTTGTGTTCCAACAGATCAGGACTCAGCGGTAGATGAGAGAGGACGTTGGGGGACCTAGAGCTGAGAGCAGAGATGGGGTAACAATGAGACCAGAGAAGATGAAGCTTCAAAGCCCCTCACCTGCCTGGGCTTTCTGTGGTTCTCTATTTATATGTGTACATGTAATTTTGTACTTTTAAAAAAGTAGCCCACAAAAATCTCAATCTGCCCATCTTCTGGGGGACTTCATCAGTATGTTCATTTCATCCCTAGATTTGGAAGACTGGGTCTACAATTTCACAGAATCGTTATTACTATCATTGTTGTCTGTAAGAGAAGGGGACCAGGCAAGAAGTTTTCTTTTTTTAAAATAATTAATTAATTAATTAATTTGGCTGCGTTGGGTCTTCGTTGCTGTGCGAGGGCTTTCTTCGTTGTGGTGCGCGGGCTTCTCACTGCGGTGGCTTCTCTTGCTGCAGAGCACCGGCTCTAGGTGCGCGGGCTTCAGTAGTTGTAGTTCGCGGGTTCTAGAGCACAGGCTCGGTAGTTGTGGCACGCAGGCTGTTGCTCCGCAGCACTTGGGATCTTCCTGGACTAGGGCTCGAACCTGTGTCCCCTGCATTGGCAGGCAGATTCTTTTTTTTTTTTTTTTTTTTTTTTTTGGTGG
>NW_021145796.1:11851-43814 GCF_002837175.3 Physeter macrocephalus | reverse complement strand
GGAGCACAGGCTCCGGACGCGCAAGCTCAGCGGCCATGGCTCACGGGCCCAGCCGCTCCGCGGCATGCGGGATCCTCCCAGACCGGGGCGCGAACCCGGTTCCCCTGCATCGACAGGCGGACGCGCAACCACTGCGCCACCAGGGAAGCCCGGCAGGCAGATTCTTAACCACTGCGCCACCAGGGAAGTCCCAAGAAGTTTTCCAAGGTTTCTTCTTGTCCTTGTGTTGGTTCACAGAGGTAATTCATTCACCTTCCCCACTCAAAGTTTCATCCTTTCACTCGGCAATCATGCCCTGGGACAGTGCTGGAGACACACCCATCTCTGTCAGTGATGACACAAAGTGGGCAGGGAGGGGGTGGGGAGTCCAGGGATCTAGGAGGACTGCGAGGCGGTGCCCTGCCCAATCTGGGGGCCAGGGAGGAGGGATAATACTATTGAGCTGAGACCACGAGGAAAGTGGAGGATTATCAACAGACAGTAAAATGATAAATAAATAATTAAAATATCTCTATGCAAAGCTTCCTCTCCTTTTCAGATAATATGTAAAGTTCATAATAACAGTTCGTGATACTGATCACTTACTAAGTCCCACACTGAGGACCCGGGCCAGGTGTTTTATATTCTTGATTTCACTGGGTCTTCCCAATAACCCGGCGGGGCAAAGGCGGAGAGGAATAGCGGGTACCATTATAGTGCCTAGCTTATAAAAGAGGAAGAAAATGAAGCCTAAAGAGATAGGTCACTTGTCCGGGATCATTTAGTCGGTCAGTAGCACAACCAGGGTCTGAACCCAGGTCAGACTTCCACCCAATTCATTGGTGACGGTTTAAAAGCCGCTGAGTCTTCTGTCCTCTCTGGGCCTCTATAATTCCTTCTCCGGGCCAAGGGTCTCTCAACACGTGTCCAAGCCCGGAGCTGTAGGAAGATAGCTAATGAAAAAGTACGGAGTTCTTAGAGCCCTAGAAGCCGAGGCCACAGCTGCGAGATTTACTAGAAAGCGGACCTTTAAGGAACGCGCATGCGCATTAAACTAGGCGGCCCGAAAGCTTAGGGAGGGGCTGACAAGGTCCGATTTGGAAGTGTGGTGGCGTGAGAACACTGAAATAGTAACTAAATGCACAGAACTATAACCTAGGGAGACTTGTCGGAGGAAAGGGCTGCGTTAGGAAGAGGGGTCTGAAAGCGAGGCCACCGACCAAAGATCCTGCCCTCCGAGTCTTGGGTTCGGAGGCCAGGAAGGTTCCTTTAACGCAGGAGGGGCGTGGTTCAAGTCGAAGCGTTAAGGTGGCCGGGAAAGCTCAAGAAACTTGGAACTTAAAGAATAGGCGGGGCAAAGTGGACAGGATGACCCAGGAGGCTCGTATAACTGGAAGAAGCGGGTTATTCGTGGGGGCAGAAAGAACGGAGGCTTTGGGAAGCGTACATGTTGGCCACGAAAGCCCTAGGAGTTCGGGGCATGCACTCTGTCTACTAGGCGAAAACAAACGGGCTGCGACGGGACGGAGAGTACGGTGGCCTGCCTGGTGCTGTCATAGACTGAAGTGGCTCCTGAGAGGCGTGGCTGAGGCGCTCTTGCGGGTTACGGTGGCCGGCAGGTCGGGCAAAGCGTGAAATCTCGCGCGATCGCGCTGGAGCCGTCGGGGACGGGGCGGGGCTGGCGGCGGGGGCGGGGACCCGGAGCGGGAAGATGGCGGCCGCGCAGGAGGCGGACGGGGCCGGCAGCGCCGTAGTGGCGGCCGGGGGAGGCAGCTCCGGTCAGGTACGGAGGCCGAGAGGGGCCTGAGGGGCTTTTCCCCACCCGGGGGGCCTCCCACGGGGCGTGTCCTGCCTCTTGTCACGGAATCCTGTGCACTGGGGGCCCCTTGCCCATAGGGACCTTGAATACCGGGCCCAGGTGGGGCCGGGCAGCCCGGGAGGCTGGACAGTGCAGGGAGCGGGGCCCTGTTGCGCGCCGGGTCCCCTGCATGCTCGCGCCGGGCGGCCACCAGGCTCGTTGCTCGAGCTGAGGACACAGTGGCGCGGAGGGGCGCAGACCTGTACCCAAGCGCCCTGGGTTCTCGACTCCGTGATTCCAGGCTGCAGGACAGTTCCTGGCTGACGTTCACGGGGTGCTCTAGATGTGGGCAATGATTGATTGATTGGGAGTTTTCTAACTCTGGGGAAGTCAGGTAATCATTGTGGATAAGGGCACGCGCTGTGGAGGCTGACAGACCCATTTTATAGTCAGGAATCCAAGGAACAGACAAAGGCTCCTACAGAAGGTCACCCAGGTTAGATCTGGGATCCATTCCCTGTAGAACTTACCAGCCATTGCTGAAGCAAGGTGGTCGGGACTGAGATGGGTTTATTTTCAGCATAAACTAGTCCTATGCCGGAATTCGTCCTGGTACTGATGACTTCTGACCCATTGCCACTTGGACTAAACTGAGGCTGCAGAACATACTAGTTCAGGCAGCCACCCTTCAGACGTTTAGGGAATCGATGGAGTGACAGCGAGTTGCTGTCGACCCACCCACTGGGATGTCACTGACACGTGGGCGGCAGCACAGGGGAGAAGAGTGCAGGTTGGGAGGGGAAAACGAAGCTGAAGCTGACTCTCTGTGACCTTGGAAAGTTCCTTTCCCCCTTCATTTCTCCAGTGGTACATGGAGGGATTGGCCAGGAGGGCCAGCCCTGTGATGGGCCACGAAGATGGCTCCAGCCATGTCCCTTCGTCAGTGGAGTGAGAGAGAAGACTGGTGTGTAAACAAAGAATTATAATCCTGGATGACAAGGATGGTGACAAAAAGTCCGTGTCAGAAACTGAGGGAGCCCAGAGGAGGAGCAAATAATATCACCTGGGGAGGACACTAGGGTGAGATTTGTGTGACAGAGCCAGCATCCCTGGTCTGGATCTTTTCAGCATCTTCAACCAGGGCCTGGCCCCGGGGGCAGCCCTAGGAAATGTTTTTCTCTATCTTTAGGGGCTTCCCAGTCTCCCTGAAAGAAGGTCTTTCCCCCTCTGCGTTTCTGTTGATTATTGGGTGGGGGGTGATCAGAGAGACTTGGGCTCAGGGTGCCCTGCTTGCCCTGAGCTTACAGAGGACCCCTCTCCCCTCCTCTTGTCCCACTTCTGCTTAAAATCTTTCAAGACCTGTTCCTCTGCTTTCAGGATTAAGTACAAATTCTTTGGTAGATCAAGGCTTTGCATGATCTGCCCTTTTTCCTCAGACTAGGCTAGGATTTCTCAACCCCAGCACTATTGACATTTGGGGTTGGATGATTCTTCGTGGTAGGGGGCCGTCCTGTGCATTGTAGGATGTTTAGCGGCATCCCTGGCCATGCTAGATATCAGTAGCACACACATCCTTCCCCAGTTGTGACAACTCACAATGTCTCCAGATGTTACTCAGTGTCCTCTGGGGGGCAGAATTGTCCCTGCTTGAGTCACTGGACAAGAGGCGCATCAGCCCCTGTGAAGCTCTTTTATTTCCAGGAGTGCGCCTCGCGCTCTCTCCCCACCTCGTAGCCTTTGCACATGTTTCCCTTTACCTGCTTGATCCTTATTAGTCCTGTGCATCCCAGGTGTTCTCTCCCCTAGGAAGCCTCTCTGACCCTCTCAGACTGGGTCAGGGCTCCAACAGTCCCTGGGCTCCTCTGCCCCAGCCCTGCCCACTCTGAGTCGTCACTGTCCGTCTCTTCCAGTGGACTGGGAGCCCCTGGAGGGCAGAGCAGGAACTGTCTTGGTCACCACTGTGTGCCTAGCACTTCCCAGCTCAGGACCAGGCACAGAGCAAGCCCTCAGCGTTAGTGGAATGAATGGGTCTGGAGGCAGAGGCTGGGCTGAGGTGGAATTCCCGTGGTGGATACAGGCAGTCAGGGAGGATGCCCTGACTTCCTCCCAGCCCCGGCCCAGTCTCACGGCCTCAGCTGCTTCCTGGGCCCCTTAGTGGGTGTTCCGGGGATTGTGTGTGAGAGTGGGCTCATGGGTGCAAGAGCAGGAGCTACTTGTTAGTCACTGCTGTGTCCACAGCCACCGCTGCCCTCTCCTGGCTCATGCGCAGACCCTCAGCAATCTCCTGCTCCCGCCAGCCTGCTCCTCCTTCAGGCAGGGACTCAGACACCAGGCCCGCAGCTCTGGAAATCGTTGCTTCAGCTCACGTGGGTTGAGTCCCCACTACGTGCTAGTCCCCATGCTGATGCTGGGACACGGCTATGAACAAAACCGAGGCCCTGCCCTCTTGGAGCCCGTGTATTTGTTGAGGGCTGGGAGTGGGGTGTGGGGTGGGGTTGGGGACAGGGACAGTGAACAAGGTAAATAAGAAAAATATACAGCGGCTCGGATGGTGCTAAGTGCCATGGGCAGAACTAAAGCTGGGGAGGAGCATAGGAAGTGAGGGGTGGGTAGGAGGTTGCCATTTAAATACAGTGGTCTGGGAGGGGCTTTCTGAGGAGGTGACATTTGAACAAAGACCTAAAGGAGATGAGGGAGGGAGTCACACATATGGTGGGGGAAAGCCTTTCCGGTAAAGAGAACAGCCAGTGCAGAGGCCCTGAGGAGGAACAGGTGTGATGAGGGAGCGGCAGGGAGGCTGATGTGGCTGGAACTGGTGACTGAGGGGAGCAGGGTGAGAGCAGATGGGCACAGAGGATCATGCCAGGCCTCAGAGGCCCTGGTGACAACTTTGCCTGTACTCTGAGGGAAGTGGAGCCACAGGAGAGTTACCTTTTTATTGAAGTGTAATTTAGATACCGTAACATTCACCTGTTGTCAGTGTAGAGTTCAGTGCTTTTCAGTACATTTATGCAGTTGTGCAGTACAGTCACCACCACCGTGTGTTCTGAGAACACTCCCATCCCTGCAGAACGCTCCCTTGTTCCCTTTTGCACTTACTCTGCCCCCAGCAGTGTCCCTTTTTATTGCTCAGTACTATTCCATTGTGCAGATCCATCACCGGTCATTCATCAAAAGACTTTTGGGTTGTTTCTGGCTTTACAAGTAACAGTGCTATGAACGTTTGCGTATAAGCTTTTGTGTGGACGCAGAGTTCTCGTTTCTCGGAGGCAGAGACCTCGGAGTGGGATTGCTGGTTCAGATGGCAGGGGCATGTTTAGCTTTTTCAGTATCTGCGTATTTTTCAAAGCAGCAGCTCCATTTCTCCCACCAGCAGCGTACAGCTCTTTCAGTTTCTCCACATCCTCGGCAGCACTTGTGATTGTCCGTCTTTTTTTTTTTTTTTTTTTTTTTTTTTTTTTTTTTTTTTTTGGTACGCAGGCCCCTCACCGCTGTGGGATTGCTGGTTCAGATGGCAGGGGCACGTTTAGCTTTTTCAGTATCTGCGTATTTTTCAAAGCAGCAGCTCCATTTCTCCCACCAGCAGCGTACAGCTCTTTCAGTTTCTCCACATCCTCGGCAGCACTTGTGATTGTCCGTCTTTTTTTTTTTTTTTTTTTTTGGTACGCAGGCCTCTCACCGCTGTGGCCTCTCCCATTGCGGAGCACAGGCCCAGCGGCCACGGCTCACGGGCCCAGCCGCTCCGCGGCACGCGGGACCCTCCCAGACCGGGGCACGAACCCGTGCCCCCTGCATCGGCAGGCGGACCCCCAACCACTGCGCCACCAGGGAAGCCCTGTCCGTCTTTTTGATTACGGGCATCCTAGTGAAGTGGCACCTTGCATTTGGCTTTCCTTTGCATTTCCCTGGGAGGGTTTCCAGCCAGCTTGTCCACCATTGCAGGTAAGAGAACAGACCTGGGAGCCAGCCAGACATGGGTTCAAATCCTTTCCCGGCCTCAAGCTTCCTTTTCTTGATCCAGAATCAGCTCAGACCTGCTGCAAACCCATGCTTGGCCCCCCAGTGCTCCCAGGAGCGAGGCCAGCCCTGAACAAGGGGGCCCTGTGCCTATTCGACTTTGCCCGCCCCTCAGCCAAACCTTTGCTCACACCTTTTCTCTCCCTTAGACACCCTTCACCCAAATGTCAAAGACAGCTCCTCCGGAGGCCTCCCTAACCACCCGCTCACCCCCTCTGCTTGTTTCCCCTGGAACACTTTCCTGTTTACCTTTGTTAATTACCCTGTTCGCTGTTCTGCGGGTGCCTTTCCCTCCAGACCCTGAGCTCTGGGAGGGCAGACCCCAGGGCTGCTCGGCCACCGCTGATCCTGCTGCCCGGCACTGGGCCTGGCGCACAGGAGGTTCTCGGGAATTACTTTTATCAACACACAAAGGAAACCTTTTCTACCCTAAACGTACTGGTATGATCACAGCCTGGCCCTTGGGTCAGAGAGGTGAAGAGCCAGAGAGGGAAGTGACACACCCAAGCCTCACAGCCAGGAAGCACGGGACCGGTCCACAGCCCAGGTCTGTTGGACCCCAGAGCCCCACCTTTTACCACAGTGCTCTTCTGTACTTGGGAGATGAAAGGGAAGAGCTCTTGCTGGTGAAGGGAACAGGAAGTGACAAGTGACACCTTTAACAGGTGCTGGCCTCAGCTTCGTGGCAGCCTCATCTGGCTTTGGGAGCCTCTGTCCCTGCTCTCGGGGGCATTTGAAGCCGACAGAAGACGTTGCAGAGGAGCGGGCTTGGGGCAGGAGTTGGGGGACTGGGGAGGCCCAGGAATAGGTGGATTGGTGGCCTGAGTGTTCAGGGCAAGCCCTTCAGGGAGCATTTGTTGATTCCCCGAGTGTTTATTGAGCCCCTGCTCTCTGCCAGCCCTGGGCTGGGCAACGCTCCCACCTAAGAGCCATCATGACAGTCCTGGTCCTGTCTCTTAAAAGCTGGAGGGTGAGGGGACAGCTGGCGGGAGGGAAGAGGGCAGGACAGGGGAGCCAGCAGGTGCAAAGAGAGGGGCAGGAAGAATCTCCCCATCTCGGGCCCTTCCAACCCGACATCCTGAAATTCTCCGCTTCTGAGCTTCTGTTTCTGAATGAAGATTATTTCTTTGGGAAGCCCTGCCTGACTCCCTGGCCTGCCCACACTGCTGTCATCGTGCTGCCATCATCCTTCCTGAGTGACCCAGACAAGTGGCTTAGGCTCCCTGAGCCCCCGTTTGCTCGGCTGCCAAATGGCGGTGTTCCTAGTTCTGGCCTCACGGGGTGGTCTGTGCTGTGTACATCTCACACACCTCTGTGTGGCTCATGGTAGTGTGGCTCACGCTCTGATTGTGTTTTTCTGTGTCTGTCTCACCTGCTAGATCCAGAGCCCCTGGAGGGATGGGCCCCCCACAGGGCTGGCCACAGAGGAGGCATCAAGAATTGTTTGCCCACGGAACGACCTTTCAGATAAACCCAAGCCTTGCAGAATCTGACATCGGCCGCCTAACCCCTTCTACACCGTCCCCAGTAGCCATCTCCTTGCATCCTGGGCTCCAGCCCCAGGGAGCACTGGCCCATCCTCGGAGTCAGACTGTCTCTCTCACCTTCTTGGCTGCACCTGCTGCTTCCCTCATTGCCTCCTCTGCGCCAGCCAACTGGTTATGATTTAGGGCTCAGCTCTGACGTGTCCTCCTCCAGGACCCCTCCCTGACCCCCAGGATGGGCCAGGCGCCCTCTCTGTGCTCAGCCCTTACTGGGCCTTGGCACATGGTGGTGCCTGCAACAGCCTTGGCGCCTCAGGATGCATCCTCCCTCCTCACCTTGGCCTCTGTCCCTGCAGGTGACTAGCAATGGCATCATCGGGAGGGACCCGCCAGCAGAGACGCAGCCCCAGAACCCGCCAGCCCAGCCAGCACCCAACGCCTGGCAGGTCATCAAAGGCGTGCTGTTCAGGTGAGCAGATGTAGCTTTGGTTTTGTTCATTGAAAAAAGTTCAAGTAAGAAAAGCATAAAGAGGAAGGGAGGGAATTCTCTGGCAGTCCAGTGGTTAGGACTCCGTGCTTCAGCTGCAGGGGGCACGGGTTCGATCCCTAGTTGGGGAACTAAGATCCTGCAAGCCACGTGGCGCAGCCAAACAAACAAACAAATTTCTTAAAAAGAGAGGAAAGGAAAGAATCACTGAGGATTACCATCATTACTGTACTGCTGGAGATCCTTTTTACTTTCTCATAATTCTGGGGGCTGGAAGTCTGAGATTGAGGTGTCAGGATGTCTGGTTTCCTCTGAGGCCTCTCTCCTTGGCTTGTAGCTGGCCGTCTTCCTGTCTTCACATGGTCTTTCTTCTGTGTTGTCTGTTTCCTAATCACCCCTTCCTATATGGGCAGCAGTCAGACTGGATTAGGGCCCACCCTAAGTAATGACCTCACTTAGCCTTCGTCACCTCTTTAAAGGCCCTATCTGCACATGCAGTCGCTGAGATACTGAGGGTTAGAACTGCAACACGTGAATTTGGAGGGGGGCGGGACACAATTCAGCCACAACATCTGCGTTACATAAAATTTAGCATTTTAACTATCTTTAAGTGCACCACTCGGTGGCATTAAGTATACTGACATTGTTGTGCAACCATCAGACCATCTACCTCCAGAACTTCTTCATCTTCCCCAAACGGAAACTCTGTACCCATGAAACACTAGCTCCTCATTCTCCCTCCTCCGCCCAGCCCCTGGCCACCACCATTCTGCCTTCCGTCTCTGTGAATTTGACTGCTCTGGGAACCTCCTGTAAGTGAAGTCATACAGGCTGTGCCTTTGAGACTGGCTGGTGGTGATCCTTTTACACGTGGATGCATATGACCGTTCCCAGGCACCGGGAGTACAGGGCCTGCCTTCTGGAAGCCTGGCCTCTGAACGAGGCCCGGGGGAGCTGCTGGAGGGCGCACGGAGATCTATCTGGGGCTGGGTTTCTTCATCCGTGGAGCCCCTCCTTTCTCTTCACCATGCCACTCCCTCCCCTCCCCCCACCTCCGTGTCCAATAAGGACTTAGAATTTTCTTATATATCAGTTTCTTCTTTTCATGCTTCAAGCAGCTAGGAATAAAGATTATTTTTATCTTTTCCTTCATTTTTACCTAAGAGGTAGCCTATTTTACACAGTTCTACACCTTGATTTTTTTTTCATTAGCACTATATGTTAGAAATCTTTCCACATCAGTACATAAGGGAGCTTCCTTCAGATAGACATTTTTAATACAGCCACAGTGCCGGCTACTTTCCTTCCTTAGGACCAGGCGCCACCAAGAATCAGTCCCGGTGGGTGCTGGAAGACTGTCTCCATCTGGAGTTCTCAGATGGGATTGAGGGTTTGTTTTCAGGGGCCCGTGAACTCTCTGAAGCATCAAGCAGATTGCGTGAGAATGGCCTTTTTTGAGAGTAGAGGGTAGAGCCCATGGTTTCCAGCACATCCTCCAACTATACCAGTGGTTACCTGGAGTGGGGGGCAGGGTGGGAGGGAGAGTTGTCGTATGTCTTTTCATACACTTAAAATTTCCCCGTGAATGTAGAATGCCTACTTGGGGTGGGAGGGAGGATATGAAGTTGAAAAGCATCAGGTGAGGGCCAGCCCTGGTGTCCTAGGGCAGGGCTTCCTGGTCTGGGATGCGGGGATGGAGGGCTCACGGTGAGCAGATGTTCTTCAGGGAACTGGGGATCTGGAATCCTACAGAAAATCTGGTCCGGTCTGCCTCGTCTCACACACGGAGACCCAGGAGCCCAGAGTGCGTGGGCCCCCTGCAGGCCACACGCTAAGCCGGGGCAGAGCTGCCTGTGGGTGTCCTTGCTCACACACTCTCCCCTGGCATATTTACTAAAATGGGAGCCTCCCTTGGAAATGGAGGGGTCCCCAGGAATTGCCAGTTCCAGACCTTCCCCAGCCGTGTGCAACAGGGACCTCCTGGGGTGGTGGGAGGCAGTAGATAGCTCACCTGGGCCATGGCCCCTGAGACCCCGGACCCCAGGGCTCCATGGCTTGTACAGGCAGAGGCAAGTCTCTGTGCCTGATGCTGCCCTTTGGCGTGGTTTGGGGCTCAGCAGGGAGGCACCCACTCACGCTAGAATCCTCTTGTAGTGTTTTTCCATTCTGAAGTTTTTTGTATGCCTTTTTCCTGTGATGAAAATAACAATAATAGCTAACACTTCTAAACACTTACTGTATGTACCAGGCTCCTTTCTAGATGATGTATCATATCGTGTGTGTGTGTGTGTCTGTGTCTGTGTGTGTCTGTGTATATCAATGCATTTAATGCTTGTAGACAACCCTACGAGGTAGGAAGTGTTATTATCCCTATTTTTTTTTTCATTTATTTATTTTTGGCTGCTTTGGTTCTTTGTTGCTGTGCATGGCTTTCTCTAGTTGCGGAGAGCGGGGACTACTCTTCGTTGCGGTGCGCGGGCTTCTCATGGCGTTGGTTTCTCTCGTTGCAGAGTGCAGGCTCCAGGCGCGCAGGCTTCAGTAGTTGTGGCATGTGGGCTCAGTAGTTGTGGCTCGCGGGCTCTAGAGCGCGGGCTCAGTAGTTATGGTACACGGGCTTAGTTGCTCCGTGGCATGTGGGATCTTCCCAGACCAGGGCTCGAGGCAGTAGATAGCTCACCTGGGCCATGGCCCCTGAGACCCCGGACCCCAGGGCTCCATGGCTTGTACAGGCAGAGGCAAGTCTCTGTGCCTGATGCTGCCCTTTGGCGTGGTTTGGGGCTCAGCAGGGAGGCACCCACTCACGCTAGAATCCTCTTGTAGTGTTTTTCCATTCTGAAGTTTTTTGTATGCCTTTTTCCTGTGATGAAAATAACAATAATAGCTAACACTTCTAAACACTTACTGTATGTACCAGGCTCCTTTCTAGATGATGTATCATATCGTGTGTGTGTGTGTGTCTGTGTCTGTGTGTGTCTGTGTATATCAATGCATTTAATGCTTGTAGACAACCCTACGAGGTAGGAAGTGTTATTATCCCTATTTTTTTTTTCATTTATTTATTTTTGGCTGCTTTGGTTCTTTGTTGCTGTGCATGGCTTTCTCTAGTTGCGGAGAGCGGGGACTACTCTTCGTTGCGGTGCGCGGGCTTCTCATGGCGTTGGTTTCTCTCGTTGCAGAGTGCAGGCTCCAGGCGCGCAGGCTTCAGTAGTTGTGGCATGTGGGCTCAGTAGTTGTGGCTCGCGGGCTCTAGAGCGCGGGCTCAGTAGTTATGGTACACGGGCTTAGTTGCTCCGTGGCATGTGGGATCTTCCCAGACCAGGGCTCGAACCCGTGTCCCCTGCATTGGCAGGTGGATTCTTAACCACTGTGCCACCAGGGAAGCCATGTTATCCCTATTTTAACTGTTGAGGAAATGGAGGCCTAGAGAGGTTAAGAGTCTTGCCTGAGGTCACCCAGTCGGGAAGTAGGAGAGCTGGGCCTCGGATACAGATATTGCAACTTAGAGGCTGAGCACTTAACCTCTCTGCTATACAGTTGATCCTTGAACAACATGGGGATGGAGGGGGCCGACCCTGTGTATCCACGTATCACTTACAGTTGGCCCTCTGTACTAGCAATTCCTCCATATCTGTGGTTCCACATCCACAGATTCAACATCCATGGATCGTGTGGTACTGTAGTATTTACTGTTGAAAAAGATTCGTGTAAGTGGACCCACACACTTCAAACCTTTGTTGTTCAAGGGTCAACTGTATTGCTTTTCACACCTGGAATCAATAAGTGCTTGTCTCATTTAATAATTATAGAGCTGCATGTATCTGAGAGACCCAAATTAACACAATAGAAGTTTCCCTCTCTCTCATGTACTATTCTGGACCTAGGCAGACCAGGATTCTGCAGTCTTCTGCATCCCAGATTCCTTCCTGCTCTTTGTTCCACCATTGCTAGGTTTTGCCCTTTAACCTCATGGCCTAATATGGGTGCTGAGGATAAGACCATCACGTCCACATTTCAGGAGGGAAGAAGAAATAAAGGAGGGATGCTCTTTCTCTTTAAGACACTTCCCCAAAGTCCAGTAAACACACTGTTTTTACATTTTATTGGCCAGAACTTCACCATGTGTCCACACCTGGCTGTAAGGCTGGATTTTGTAGTCTTTATTCCAGGTAGCCAAGGGGTCCAGTTAAAATTTAGGAGTCTTCTTTCTGAGGGAAAAGGGAAAGATGAATATTGGGAAACAACTAGCAGTCTGCTACAGGTTTATTGTGGGGCTTTTATTTTGTTCATTAAAAAATATTCAAAAAGAAAAGCATAAAGAAGAAAATAAAAAATCACCTGAAGGTAACCATCATTCATCATTACTGTATTGGTGGTGATCCTTTCCCATGTTGATTCATGTGCATGCTGTTTTTACTGTGCAGAATTTTTTTTAAGACAGTATTGTGTTTTGAGGCATTTTGGGTTTTTTTGCTTACCCCTAGGCCTTCCCTATTCCCCCAAACCAAGGGAATCCATTTTAAAGTCTGATGTGTATTTTATACCTTTCTCTACTTTTATGTTGACATAAAGGTGCATTACAAATTGTTGGGTTTTTTTTTTTTTATTGTGGCAAAATATGTATAACAAAATCTGCCATTTTAACCATTTTTAAGTGTATAATTCTGTGGCATTAAGTACATCCACATTATTGTGCAGCCATCACTGCCATCCATCTCCAGAACTTTTTCATCTTCCTCAACTGAAACTGTCCCCATTAAACACTAACTCCCATTTCTCTTTCCCCCAGCCCAGGTTTTTGTTTTTGCTTTAACATAGTATATTACACAAAAATGGATGGCTACTCTGTACACTTTCCTTCATGGTGCCTTTCTCTTTAAACAGTGTATCCTGTAAATATCTCCACTTCATTTACAACTCAAAGACTGTGGATTATGTCTGTGCAATTTTGTAAATTGAGAAAATGACTCAATATATTTGTTTTAGCTGTCATTTTGTTTCTATTTTGATTTCTTTCTATCATGTTATTCAGAGTGGATACTTCTGAAGCTCTCTCTCAATATACATTTTGAGGGTTTTATAACATTCTGAAACCTCCTGTCCTTCTGAGCATCTCAAATTTGGGGTTCTTTTTTGTTCTTTTTTTTTTTTTTTTTTAATTTTTATTGGAAAACGGTTGCTTTACAATGTTGTGTTAGCCTCCGCTGCACGACAGAATGAATCAGCCATACACATACGGGTACCCCCTCCCTCTGGACTTCCCTCCCATTTAGGTCACCACAGGGCATTAGGTAGGTTGGTTTTTGTTTCTGCTGCTTCTCACTCATAGTGTCTTGTTTCCTTGTGCACCTGGCTTATCTTTGGCTGTGTGTTGATCATCATACTTGGAAAATTATTTATAGGAATCATTTCAGGCCTAGGATGAACCTGTTTTCCTACAGAGAGGACTTGCTTTGCCTCTGCTGGCTGCCTGGGGCATTGTTGTTCGGACTCTCCTTGTACCAGGTTCAAGGCTCTGGCTGTGCCCGCCTGGTGTGCGACTCTGAGGAGGGCTAGGCCACACCTGCTTCCCCTTGTCCTTGGCGGGGAGCCCTGTGGAGTCTTAGCTTCTCACAGAGTAGGTCTCTGGTTACCTTGTGTGGGCCCTGGGCTGGCGTTTTTGTTCACGCATCGAAACACCTCGCAGATGTCCTCAAACACAAAAAAGAAGCTTCCCCAAAAAAAGGAGAAACAGCAAGGACTTACTGTATAGCACAGGAAACTATATTCAATATCTCGTAATAACATATAATGGAAAAGAATCTGAAAAAGAATATATATACACATGATATCATATATTATTAATTATATATATGTGTATATAAAGATGTGTATATATAACTGAATCACGTTGCTGTATACCTGACACTGAATCTAACACAACATTGTAAATCAACCATACTTCATTTTAAAAAAGAAGCTTCCAGGGCTCCTTTACTTTTTTTAAAAAAATTAATTAATTAATTAATTTTTGGGGCTGCGTTGGGTCTTTGTTGCTGTGCGCGGGCTTTCTCTAGTTGCGGCGAGCGGGGGCTACTCTTTGTTGCGGTGCACGGGCTCTAGGCACACGGGCTTCAGTAATTGTGGCACGACGGCTTAGTAGTTGTGGCTCGCGGGCTGTAGAGTGCAGGCTCGGTAGTTGTGGCGCACGGGCTTAGTTGCTCCGCGGCATGTGGGATCTTCCCGGACCAGGGCTCGAACCTGTGTCCCCTGCGTTAGCAGGTGGATTCTTAACCACTGCGCCACCAGGGAAGCCTGTAAACATATACTCTTTTGCTCCGGACGCACAGGCTCAGCGGCCATGGCTCACGGGCCCAGCCGCTCCGCGGCATGTGGGATCCTCCTGGAACCGGGGCACGAACCCGTGTCCCCTGCATCGGCAGGCGGACTCTCAACCACTGTGCCACCAGGGAAGCCCAAACATATACTCTTAAAAGCACTGAAGAATGGACAAGACTGCAGACTTACCAGGCAAAAACTGAAAGGAAGATGGGAACCAAAGAAGTAAAGAAGCGTCTCTAGTTGCGGCGAGCGGGGGCTACTCTTTGTTGCGGTGCACGGGCTCTAGGCACACGGGCTTCAGTAATTGTGGCACGACGGCTTAGTAGTTGTGGCTCGCGGGCTGTAGAGTGCAGGCTCGGTAGTTGTGGCGCACGGGCTTAGTTGCTCCGCGGCATGTGGGATCTTCCCGGACCAGGGCTCGAACCTGTGTCCCCTGCGTTAGCAGGTGGATTCTTAACCACTGCGCCACCAGGGAAGCCTGTAAACATATACTCTTTTGCTCCGGACGCACAGGCTCAGCGGCCATGGCTCACGGGCCCAGCCGCTCCGCGGCATGTGGGATCCTCCTGGAACCGGGGCACGAACCCGTGTCCCCTGCATCGGCAGGCGGACTCTCAACCACTGTGCCACCAGGGAAGCCCAAACATATACTCTTAAAAGCACTGAAGAATGGACAAGACTGCAGACTTACCAGGCAAAAACTGAAAGGAAGATGGGAACCAAAGAAGTAAAGAAGCGCTTCCCTGGTGACGCAGTGGTTAAGAATCCACCTGCCAATGCAGGGGACATGGGTTTGAGCCATGGTCTGGGAAGATCCCACATGCCGCAGGGCAGCTAAGCCCGTGCGCCACAATTACTGAAGCCCAGGTACCTAGAGCCCGTGCTCGGCAACAAGAGAAGCCACCGCAATGAGAAACCCGTGCGCTGCAACGAAGAGCGGCCCCCGCTTGCTGCAACTAGAGAA
The DNA here is from genome assembly GCF_002837175.3 of Physeter macrocephalus. NCBI lineage: Eukaryota > Metazoa > Chordata > Mammalia > Artiodactyla > Physeteridae > Physeter > Physeter macrocephalus. The sequence goes on along the minus strand of NW_021145796.1, from coordinate 28,767 downwards.
AGCCCTCACACAGCAACGAAGACCCAACGCAGCCAAAAATAAATAAATAAAATAAAATAATTAATTAATTAAAAAAGAATATATGTTTACGCATATTATATATATAAACTTGATTTAAAATATATAAGAAAATAGACAAACATGTAGAATATGTTGCTATATCGAGATATATAATTGTAAATGTAAAACTGGTGTTAGTATATTCTTACTATATTAGTTTTTATCAAGCTTTTTCAAGTTGTTTCCAACAGGAAAGTTGGTCTGAATAACCTAGCCCAGTGTTACTAAAAATAAGGACTCACCCATTACTCACTGTTTGCTTCTGCAGTTTTCATTTGAAGTTCTGAAATGTTGCTCTCCCTAATGTCTGTGTCTCTAAAATGCTGGGATTCCAGGTTCTAGGGTTCTCACACTTTGGGATTCCAGGGGACTGGGACGTCAGGTTTCCTAGTTCTGAGGTTTCGAGGGTCGAAGCCCCTGCAGCCCTGTGGCCGCCAGACTCCAGGGAGTCAGTGCCAGGCATCTGGGGTCTGTCCCCAGGCATGACCTTTGGGGGCATCTTGTCTTCTCAGCAGCCCTGCAACTGCCTTCTCAGGGACCCTTCCTACTTGATCAGCCTGGCCCGGGTCAGGCCGCAGCAGGTGCTGAGCCAGAAGGTCAAGCAGATCCACGTTGGAAAGAAAAGGCACGGGCACTCACCGCCTGCCCTGCTTGCCTCCTCAGGATCTTCATCATCTGGGCCATCAGCAGCTGGTTCCGCCGCGGGCCGGCCCCTCAGGACCAGGCAGGGCCCGGAGGAGCCCCACGCGTCGCCAGCCGCAACCTGTTCCCCAAAGACACTTTAATGGTAACCACCGGCTGGGAGGCCAGACCCGGGAGAGGAGGGCGGGGGAGGTGTGGGGCAGTGACATGGGCTGTCGGGACAGACGCGGTCCCTGGTCACTGTCAGGTCTGTGAATGGGTCCAGGGTTGAGAGACTCCAGGTGCATCTTCAGCCCGTAAAATCTGAGTCACTCAGGTGACACGTAAGGAACAAGTCATTCTTCGGGGTTTGTGGTGGCCTTTCTGCGTAGAAGGACTTTGCTCGGGGGCGTCTGCAGCAGGTGTTCTAACCTCAGTAACCTCGACTTCTCCCACCTTTGCGGTTCTCTGCAGCTCTGGGGTTCCTGATTTCATGGAATTCTGGCCAGCAGGGTGACCACCACTCAGCTGTTCTTTATCAGTGGGCCTTCTGGGCTCTGGACAAAGATGGCCACGGGGACTTGGGAAGGGAGGGAGTTCTGAGGCCAGCTCCCCAGTTCCTCTCGGTTCTCAGTAGCCGGCTGACACTCCTGCACATCTGGACTGTGCTTTATCCATAAGCCTGCACAGCTCTGACCAAGAAGCCCATGAGAGGCTGAGAGGGAAGATGATTCAGGGAGGTCTGGATCCTTTCTAACCCCAAATTCTAATTGGCAGGCTGGCCATTGTTTAATTGTTTTTTGCTCTTAGACGGCACAGGCTCAGACAAGGACAGACGTGGTGGGGGTATGAGGAAAGGGAGAGTTTATTCTACTAGCTGCTGCTCTTCTCTCCACCAACTCCCGCCGCCCCCCGCAAATTGTTCCCATTAGTGGCTACTGCTGCCACAGCTCTTCATCTGCTCTTTATCTGTCAACCTGCAGAGGGTCCTACAAGCAGCCCTAACTAAGCTCCCCCCGCTTCCCCCCCAACAGAACCTGCACGTGTACATCTCAGAGCACGAGCACTTTACAGACTTTAACGCCGCATCAGCGCTCTTCTGGGAGCAGCATGACCTCGTGTACGGCGACTGGACTAGCGGCGAGAACTCAGACGGCTGCTACGAGCACTTTGCTGAGCTCGACGTTCCGCAGGTGGGGACGGCCTCTGGTTTCTGGCCCCAAGGCTGCTCGGCTAGCACTCAGGGCATTTCCTTGACCCAGCTCCCAGTCCTGCAGCCGGGAGTCCAGGTTCCAAGCCTGGCTCTACTCTCAGTTCACATGCTTTGTGACCACAGGCAGGTCCCTGAGGTCTCTGGGCCTTGTCTTCCGCCCGTCTCCATGTGGATGGAGTTGGAATTGGCCTAGGATCCTCCCACCTACTTTCAGGGTTGTGTAAATCTGTGGTGTAAACCAGTGAAAGATTAGTAATCATCCCTGGGGGTGGCCAGTCGGCCAGCCTGGTTTGAAAATAACAGTTCATGTTGATTAAGTGCTTACTACGTACAGGGCGCCAGCCTAGGCTGACTGGTAGAAACGTCCCAGCAACCCTAGGAAGTGGGAACTATTATTTCCATTTGACTGATGAGGAAACTGAGGTACAGAGAAGCGCCCCCCCCCCAAGGTCACACAGCCAGTGTGAACCGAACTGAACTCAGGCTGTCTGGCTCTGGACTCTGGCAGCCCCAGTTCAAATCCTGCCTCCTCCAGGGAGCTCTGCCGGACACTCAGGCTCAGCCAGCACCCTCTCTGGGCTCCCCAACCCAAGCCGTGCCAGCTCTGAGGGGTTGTCACTACCTGAATATGGATCTGTTTTCCCCATGGGACCATCTTGGTCACAGCTCTGTCCCCAGCTCTGCCCAGCAGAGGACCGCGTGCGGAATCAGTGGCTGTTGAATAATCAATGAATTTGATGAATCTGTGAACGTTGACATCTCTTTGGGGCTGCTCTCTCATTCCTTTCTCCCCATCAAGTCTTCTCCTCAGCCTCCTGGGGAGGAGGGAGCATCTCTGCTCTGTGTGGCTCTGTCTAGGTCTGTTTGGGTAGCTGGAAGCAGTGGGTGGATGCATTCTTTCTGAGGCAGATAGGGTAGCCCGTGCTGAGAGGTGGCTCCCCCTGAGACTTCCTGTCCAGCCCCCAGACCCCAACCCCAGATCTGAGGAAGACTGAGGGGCAGTAAGCCAGGCAGGGAGAGAAGCGTCCAAGTGCTTGGTGCTAACCCTCCTTCCCAGCTCTGTGATGGGAGAGTGTCTAAGTTGTACTTGATTTTAATTTATGGAGGTGACTGAGCAGTGACACAGGCCAATGCCATTGGAAGAAGAATTTACTACTTACATTTCCCGAGAGGAGGGGGCCACCACACTACGCAGGGCCACACGGGGAAGCACCAGGTTTGGACAGGAGCGGAGGGGCAAGGGGAGGCCTAGGCTGAAGCCTTTATTGAGGTTTCCGCAGGAAAGGCAGGGCAGGTGGGGAAACACCTTAGGACTGGCCTGCTTTGTTGACGTTCAGGCTCTGGGCTAGAGGGGTGGTCTGTAGTTGTCTGGTACCTGCCCTGAGTGATTCATTGCGGCCTGGTGTGTGAGATTCAGCTAAAGGGGGTGGCTGGGGTGTGGACTTGGGTTTGCTGGTTTGCATTTTCAAGGTATGTTCAGAGGCAGGCGAGTTGTTTATTATTTCCAGGAATCAGCTAGCCCTGGGAGGGGTGGTCTCTCCCCTGCCAGATGTGAAAACAGCATGAACTATAAAAACATGGTTGACACAGAGGTGGACTTAAAAGGCAGGGAAGTGAGGACACAGCGTGGCCAGGTGAATCCCAGCTCACCACGAAGGTCAGACAGAGAGGCTGCAGTGCGGCCTCGGCCACCCACCCTGCGCCTCAGGCAGGTGGGCCACCCCACTTCCATTTCCTCATCTGGGTGGGTGTGGCAGGGGGGTGAGAATTGTAGGTGAAAGGCCCGGGCAGAGAGGTAGGACACAGACAGTGAGAGGCAGGGCCACGGGAGAGCCCACAGACTGGGTTCGGATCCACTTACTCGCTGCACGTAGCCTCTCTGTGTGAGCCCCAGTCACCGCATCTGGAAAACGGGAAATAACATGACCCAGTGCCCAAGGTTTACGTGAGTTATACGGATGTGAACTCACTGGATTGGGCAGTTACCGTTTGAAGTGCCAGAGTGGTATCTGGCCTTCGTTGTTTTACCGTTTAATGAATTAAGGCTGCTGACGTTTATTGAGCTCCTATTCTGTCCTTGAGTGACCCTGCTTAGAGCTCTCAGATAATCCTTACAGCCCTGCTGTGCCCTCAGTGCTGATGATCTGCGTCCTGCAGGTGGGCCCTGAGGCTCAGCGAGGCGAAGCCTGAGGCCACACAGCCATTGTGTGCTAGAGCCTGGTTTTGAATTTGAGCCTAACTCCAACGTCTGGCCCGTAACCGCTTAACTGCACTGCCCACCCTGAACACTCAGTAGACGGAGGTGGGGAAGCCGCGGGGGGCGGGCGTCATGAGGGGCTTCACTGTTGCTTGTCCCCGTCGGACCGCCTTGCAGAGCGTCCAGCAGAACGGCTCCATCTATATCCACGTCTACTTCACCAAGAGCGGCTTCCACCCAGACCCCCGGCAGAAGGCGCTGTACCGCCGGCTCGCCACGGTCCACATGTCTCGGAGTAAGTCCCTCTCCGTCTTGGGGCCCCCGTGGTGCCGCGGGCCTGGACTCCCCGGTCCACGAGGGCAGGCAGGAACCCTGTGCTCAGGGAGGCTGGGTTTGGTGGCCGGGCTCGAGCCCCATGTACCCTGCATGCCTCTGGACACCTGTGGGCAGGCAGGAGAGGAATCGGCTTAGAAAGAGCAGGTGAAGAAAGGGACTTCCAAGAAGAGGAGGGGCGAGGCCGGCGTGTGCACAGTGGGACTCTCGCTGCACTTCAGTTTCAGCAGATCTAGAGAGCAGACAGCCCCCCACACCCCCTCCCGAAGGCCCCCCGTTCCTTTCATGTGAATTTTGCGTGCCCCGCCTCACTTTGATTCTGCCGCGCCTGTGGACTTGGTTGAGATCCCTCTGGCTGTTTTGTGTGGCGCAGCGACAGATGTACTTTAATTTGCATGGGTTAGGTCTTTTCCTGCCTCTTCTGGTATAAAAATAACCCAAAGGATGAGAATTTTTTTTGTGACCATCTACACTGGATGAAACAAAACTCTAGTGACCGTATGTCAGTACCCAAAGCTGATTTGGAAAAGTCCCCCAGGTGTGCTAAGTGCTGTTCTAAGCAAGTATGTCTGCGGACCGTGCTCTGTAGGGCGTTCCGCCCGGCTGGCTGGCTGGCTGGCTGGCTGGCTGGCTTCCGTGGAGCGCATCTGCGAAGATGCGGGCAGAGGCGGGCTGAGGGGGTGTGGCCTTCAGGGGCCATCCCCACGGAGGTGTCCCCGAAAGTCTGGGTTACATGTGCCTGACGCTTCAGAGGTTGCTTTGAATGTGACCCAGGTGGGCGGCTGCTCGCTTGCGTCCCAGTTACACCGATCAGCCACACTCAGTGCCCGCATCTTTTGTGGTTTCGTCTCTGGTGAATGTGATCCGTGTCACTGTGTGGTGAGGTCGTGTTCGTGGTCGATGTGACAGATGTTGGTGTGGCCTGCAAAATAGAATCTGCAGCCTGTGGACCTGAGAAACCACCAGGATCCCCCAGGCTTGCCTCACACCTGGGCCCCCTTAGGGCAGGGGCTTGAAGCTGGCCACCGGCCCACTCCAGGGCACAGAGCGAGAGTGTGGGATCGGAAGAGCCCCCTCCTCCCTTCCCCAAAGGGCCAGTGACCAGCACTGTAGCACAGTACTGTCCCAGAGGGATACAGTGCCCGCATTGTAAGGCATTGTAAGTTTTCTAAGTGGCCACGTTAAAAAAAAAAAAAAAAAAAGACCATGAAATGAACGTTAGTAATTTATTGAGGTCAACGTGTTGTCATTTCAACATGTAATCAGTATAAAAACATTAACGCGGTATTTTCACTCCTCTTTTTCCTGCACTAAGTTTCAAATTCCAGTGTGTGTTTTGCACTCACAGCACATTTCAGTTTCAACCAGCCACATTGTCAGTGCTCAGGGTATAGTTTAACTCCAAGAAAAGGGGGCTTCTTCCTCCCTACAGAAGCCAGGTCCATCTCATATCATAACCCCATCTGGATGCCACCAAGTTGCAGAATGTTCTCCACCTGAGCCAAAGCCTCTTGCCTCTGGGGCTGGCCGGGCACGGTCCCTCCCTTCCCTGGACAGCCTCTCATGGGTGTGGAAGACAGCAGCGGAGCATGTCCCCGGGGAATTTATTCTCCAGGATGCCCACCCTTGGGTGTTTACTGCTTTCCCCTGACATGGGAGCAAGGTCTCAAATGCGTTAATTGTGATAGAAGTGATGGGATGATATTCATGGGAACCACAGGAGCAGCTGGCCCCCGGGCTGAAACCCTGAGTCAATTCCCAGAAGTGGTTTTGAACTTGAGCTCGTCCACAGAATCCAGAAGCCCCTGGTTCTGAGCAGGTGGGAGGGATCTGGGCCCTGTGGCATGTGTCAGTGTGACATGCAGGGGTGCTCTGCTGGCTGGGCTCTGTAGAGCAGAGAGCCACTTCCCAGTGGTCCTGCCCAGAAGAGGCGAGGCTTTAATCCCCCTCCTCCCGAGGAGGGGACTGAGGCCCAGGGAGGTGATGTAGCTCACCAGCATCCCTCAGCTGGTGGGAGACAGAGCCAGGGTGTGACCCCAGGGCCCCCGCTCGTGGCCAGCTCCCCCTTCCATTTCCCCATCTCTCCCTAGCACCTGGGGGCAGGACGGAGAAGTCACAGGAGGGACAGGCCATGTGTTGTCCCAGCATAAGGAGGAGCTGAAGAGTTACCCAGACCAGGGTGGAGGCAGGGAGACGGAGCAGGACCAGGCACCAGCCCTGTCCTCCTGGCACGTCTTGGCAGGGTTTGGGGCGGGGTGGCAGGGAGCCGTGGCTGACCTGGCCTCTGCAAGAGGAAGTGAGGTCCACGCCTGCCCGGGGATTCACAGCCCCAAAGTACTTCTCGCGTTGGCGGCTCTGGGCCTTCTCCGGCCCTGTCTCGGCCCACCTGTTTATATTTATCAATGCTGTGTTCGTCACTGGTGGGGGATACGGCAGGGCCCAAAACAGGCCCAGCCCCACCTGGGGTTTGCAGACTGCTTGAGGGGACAGACAGCAAACAAGTAAACCAGTGGGCAGGTGAACCACTGGGTCGTGATGAACTGTTGTGAAGGAAACAGAAGTGGCGAGGAGCACGCCCGGGCTCCGGGAGCCGCCTTCAGTGGAGTGGGCGGAAGGGACATTTAACCAGGGGCTGGAAGGGGGAGAAGGAGCCAACCAGGAAGATTCCAGCCATGCTGGATCCCCGCCGGGGAGGCGCAGCAGCACATCTGCAGGCCCAAGGTGGGCGCATTTGAGGAGGAAGGAGGGGGGTGTGCAAGGATGAGAGGTGGCGAGGGCTGGGGTTGGTGGGGCCGTGGTGAGCACCTCGGGGGCCCCGCCCGGGGCAGCAGGAGCTGTCTAGGATTCTGAGGCAGTGGGATGACTCGGTCGGTTTCTTGGATCTTAGGGGCACGAGTGGCCACTGGGAGGCCAGTGAGGAGGTGACGGCGGTCATCCAGGAGGGGGCGCCGTGGCCGGCCTGGGGTGGGGCTCTGGAGGTGGGAGGCAGTGCTCGGATCTGAGGCGTGTGCCGGAGGGGACATTCACTCGGGGTGGGCTGATGGAACAGATGCAGCAAATCCTGGGGGAGGAGACTCCTGGGGCAATTTGGTGGATGCCAGTGTCACTGTAAAGATGGGGAACCTGGGGCTGGGGTGAGATTTGAGAAGGCGGTGCAGGCTTTCTGGTTGCCGTTATTGTCGGTTGGCGGGTGGAAGGGTGGGAGCCGGGTGGGCAGAGGTCTGCGGCCTGGGTCCCGCGAGCGCCAGCAGGTCTCACATCCGCCCCCTTTCCCTGCCTCCTCGCCCTCAGTGATCAACAAATACAAGCGCCGGCGGTTTCAGAAAACCAAGAACCTGTTGACGGGAGAGACGGAAGCTGACCCAGAAATGATCAAGGTAAACACGAGCAGAGCCGTCGCGTTCTGGGGGTGCCATCCGGCCCGTTCCCAGCCCAGCAGCCAGACCACGGGGGTTGTCTTCTGACATCACCACTGAGCCGCTGGCAGCCGGGGGCTTTCACCTCTCTGAGCCTCAGTTTCCCTCCCTGGAAACTGGGTTAGAACGTAGAGCTAGCTCTCAGGGAGTAGGGGCGTTGCTGGCGAGGTTACGGCTGACCTCCAGCAGTGGCGGGGCGGGTGCTCTGCGCGCCGTGCACGCACCCACCTGGAAGCCTCGCGCCGGCCCTGTTGGGTGGGTCCCGTCACAAGGAGACTTACACGAAGTATCACAGCCAGGAAGGGAAGTGGCAGGGCAGGGATTCACACCCACGCGGCCGGACCCCAGAGCCCGGGCTCGGCCCGGCACAGATGAGGTACCCGCTAACGTGGCTCCAGAAGGAGTACTCCCGGTTAATCCGGGGACGTTAACCCGTGGTGGCACCAAGAGGCTTCCTCTCTGCACGAGGTGGTTCCAGGCGGGAGGGCGGCTCCTGAGTATGGAGGCTACACGCGGGTCCCACACTTGTGCGGTCATGAGGCTGCACTTTGCAGCCTGGTGCGCCGTCCCATCCAGATGGGCAGGCCTGGGTTTTCTGCTCCGTCAGGTGGCTGGCGGGGAGCCAGGGCAGCGGGGTCTAGAGGCTGGTGCGGGGACTGGCCAGGGTGAGCCCTCGGCCAGCGGTCGCTGCGGTGGTTGCTCTTCTGCTGTCGCGACTGTCACGGGAGTCCTCAGGAGGAAGTGAGCAGGTGCCTCTGAGACCCACCACCCCCCGTCTCCCCTCAGAGGGCCGAGGATTACGGGCCTGTGGAGGTGATCTCCCACTGGCACCCCAACATCACCATCAACATTGTGGACGACCACACGCCGTGGGTGAAGGGCAGCGTGCCTCCTCCCCTGGACCAGTGTGAGCCCCTGGCCGCCCGCTCGGGCTCCTGACCAGGCCATTTTCTTGTCTCCTGGCCCCACCCCCAGCCCGAGCTCTCTGACTAGGTCTCCACCCTCCCAAGCTGCCTGCCCCGCCCCTCTAGACACTCCCCTTTCTCTCCCTCCCACACCCCCTGGTGACCCCAGCCCTGACCACCTTGTGCCCAGACTGGTCTCATCCAGCCATGAGCTTTTTTCGGAAAAGGTGCATCCGTTGCCAGCCTTGGAAATTGGGGCAGCATCACTTAGGAACCCAGGTTTCTGACTTCCTTTACTAAAGCCTGACGAGTGGAGAGCCTCGGGGCAGCCACAGTCTGGGGCTGAGCTGCAGCTGTCCCCTTCAGCCAGGGCCTGCCCAGCCCTCCCTAGCCTGCCCTCTCCCTGACTCCTTGGCACAGCCCAGAAATGTTCCCTGTGCCCCAGTCTCTGTCCCGGGGGCCCCACTGGGTCCCTGCAAACATCCGAATTTGACACCTTTGTCCTCGGAGGCTGAGGGGTCTCCCCACCCCCGTGGTGCCTGTGGCCTCTGGTCCAGGCTGAGCGGTAACCCCTGCCCCGTGTGCCTGCAGATGTGAAGTTTGATGCCGTGAGCGGTGACTACTACCCCATCATCTACTTCAACGACTACTGGAACCTGCAGAAGGACTACTACCCCATCAACGAGAGCCTGGCCAGCCTGCCCCTCCGCGTCTCCTTCTGCCCGCTCTCGCTCTGGCGCTGGCAGCTCTACGCGGCCCAGAGCACCAAGTCGCCCTGGAACTTCCTGGGCGACGAGCTGTACGAGCAGTCAGATGAGGAGCAGGACTCGGTGAAGGTGGGGCGGGCGGCAGGAGGGGAAGGGGAAGTGGGCCAGGCTGCCGGCCCGGGGACTGCTAGCTGATGCCCCCCTGCCCACAGTTTCACAACCTCCCAGCCACCCTCCCTGCAGTGGGCAGGAAACAGGCACTCGGCCCTCTGGCTCTGGCTGACTCTGGGGGTCCTCCTGCCTCTGAGGCTTCCATGGTCCTCCTTTTTTTTTTTTTTTTTTTAAATTTATTTACTTATATTTGGCTGCGTTGGGTCTTCACTGCTGCTTACGGGCTTTTTCTCGTTGCAGTGACCGGGCGCTACTCTTCGTTGCGGTGCGCGGGCTTCTCATTGTGGTGGCTTCTCTTGTTGTGGAGCACGGGCTCAGTAGTTGTGGCTCACGGGCTCTAGAGCGCAGGCTCAGTAGTTGTGGCTCACGGGCTTAGTTGCTCCGCGGCATGTGGGATCCTCCCGGACCAGGGCTCGAACCTGTGTCCCCTGCATTGACAGGCGGATTCTTAACCACTGCGCCACCAGGGAAGTCCCCGTGGTCCTCCTTGTCACGGCCTTTCTGTCTGCAAGGCCCGGCCCTCCGGGTCTGGATCTGCCCCTCCCTGCTTCTTCGGCCCCATGTTCTGCCTCCCTGACTTCGGGCTCTGACTCCATGTGTCTGCTCCCTGTCACTGTGTCCTTGAATATCATTCTTCTCTGCCTGTGTCTGTCTTGTTGAGCCTGGTCTGTGCTTGCCGGGGGCTGTCTTTGGTGTTGGGTTTCTGTCCCTGGCTCTGACAGTCCCTTCATCTCTCTCAGTTACTTCTCTGCCTACCCCCATCACTGTCCCCATCTCTCCTCTGTTCCCCATCTTTCTCCCTCCCTCTCCGTGCATCCCTCGCCCGCCTCTCTGAGCCCATCTGCCCACCTCTGACCTGCTCTCCTCCCGGCCAGCACCACGCCCCGCTGGGAAGCCCCGGGGTCAGGTCTGGGGAATATCAGCAGGTTCTTCCGGGGCCCAGAGCAAGGAGAGATGGGTCAGCTAATGAAGGCACGGCAGCGCTCACAGCATCTCCCCCACCCCCACCCCCACCCCCACCCCAGGTTGCCCTCCTGGAGACCAGCCCCTACCTGCTGGCGCTCACCATCATCGTGTCCATTGTCCACAGTGTCTTTGAGTTCCTGGCCTTCAAGAACGGTAAGGGTGGGACCCCGGGCCCTGTGAGAGGCCGTGGGGGACTGGGGACAAGGGGGTGTGTTGTGGGAGGATAGGGCCTGCTCCCTCCCTTTTCCTCTCGGGCCCTCCCCCTGCCTGCGGCCTGTCAGCCCCACTCTCCAGGAGGCCTGGTGAGCAGCCGCCAACTCCCAGCCCAGAAACTCCCATCTACCGGGGCGTGGTGCTGGGGGAGGGGCTGGGACTGGTGTTCTGGCAAAGGCCGGGACGGCCCGCCAGGAAGCAGGGCCGGGGAACTCCAAGGCTGGGAGCAGGGAAGCCCCAGAGCTGCTTCTGCCGCCCTGCCCAGCAGGCCGCCTGTTGGGGAAGACCCCTCGGGTTGAGTGGACAGGGCCCACCTGAGTGCGAAAGTGACAGCCCTGTCCCAGAGGGCCCCGAGGTTCCAAAGGCCAACAGTGGTGATGGCCGGCGTTTGAGGGGGACCGGCCACATGCCAGGCACGGTTGGAGCGCCCTCCAGTGAGCGCATCGAGCCCTGCAGCCACAGCCCCCTGAGGAAGCGTCGTTACCCCCGCGATCGTAGCAGGACCCGGAGGCTTGGGGCGGCTGGTTACTCGCCCACAGTCGCACAGCTCCCAAGTGGCAAGGCCAGGATGTAGATCCAGGCAGCCTGCTCCGGCTCCCACCTCATACTCCAGGCCCTGCTGGCCACTTCTTCCTTCCCTAGAGAACCCCGGTCTGAAGGAGGCCTGCTGCTCTGCAGCTTCTGGAAGTGGCAGTAGTAATGGGTATTATTATTATCATCATCGTTCTCATTAAGAGGACGTTACCATGACTGAGTTACCTTCTGGAAAATTATGGCATCAAAACCGAGCAGTAAGTGGTGCTCACCCCGGTAGGGAGGCGTCTGTTAGCCGTGGTGCGTGGAGCCCTGGCTGTGCCAGGGCGGGCGCATGCTTGCAAACGCTCTTGCTGACTGCACGCTGGGTCCCCTAGGGTCCCTTTTTGCCTAATGGCAGATGAAGGCACAGAGGGGGTGGTTACTTGCTCAGGGTCACAGAGCAAGGGCATGGGCCCTGGGCGAGCCCGGCCTTACACCCCGTGCTTGCTGCCTCTCTGGTCTGAGGCAGAACTCGGATCCACCCCCGCCCCCCCACCAGAACGCTGTCTTCAGACGCATTCTTCCCAGTTAGGATTGGGGGGTGTCCTGTGAGTGTCCCCTTCATATCTCCTCAGGGTCTGATGGTTTGACGGGAGAGGTGTAAGCCTGCCGGGTGTGCTGGAGCTCTGGAATCAGAGTCAGAGCTGGGGGGGTGGCCAGCACCTGGGTCTCGCCCCTGTGTGACCTCGGGCACGGCTTCTCGCCTGGAAGACAGGCATCGTGCTGGGTCGGCCTGCTGTGGCAGCAGGTGTTGGACACACAGTCCAGGCAGAGTCCAGCGGTGCCGTTTTCCTCGTCTGGCCGATGGGAAGACCAGGGCTGGGAGAGGGGCTGAGCTGGGCCCTGCGGGGGGTGGCGGGGGCCTGGGAGAGTAGTACCGGAAGGAGCTTTGGTTGGAGAGCAGAGCCCATGGCCCCTGTGCATGTCCTGAGCGTGTCTGTGGGCCGGTCCCTTTTTTTTTTGGCCACATCTCGCAGCATGCGGGATCTTAGTGCCCTGACCAGGGATTAAACCCACGCCCACTGCAGTGGAAGCGCGGAGTCTTAACCGCTGGACCGCCAGGGAATGTGGGCTGGTTCCTTCACAGGTTCAGGGTGGTGGGCTGGAAGAGGCGGTCTTGAAGTGCATGTCCCAGACCTTCCCACCCAGCGGAGGCGCCACGGCGGACAGCTCAGGTCTGTTGTCACACAGACCGGCTTCCATGCAGATTCTGCCGGGCCAGGCTGTGTGGCCTTAGGGGTGTGGCACTTAGCAACTGGGGAGCACCGGCACGTGGCAGCAGTCACCGCCACCATCACTGCCCGTCAAGGGAGCGACCGCACCCCGGGGGCAGGGCGTGTCCAGTGTGAGACTGCAGAGATCCTGCCTGCCTGGGGCTCCGGCTGGCGCCTGTGGAGCAGACTCTCACCGCAAGGGAGAGCAGTGTGCACCCTCCTCCCGTGGCAGACCCAGCGCCGCCCCGGGGGGTGCGAGGAGCACGGGGCCTGAGGGAGCTGCGGGACGGACTCGGAGCTCCCTCACCCTCCTGGCTTCCTCCCCAACTCCTGCGCGCAGATATCCAGTTCTGGAACAGCCGGCAGTCCCTGGAGGGCCTGTCCGTGCGCTCCGTCTTCTTTGGCGTCTTCCAGTCTTTCGTGGTCCTCCTCTATATCCTGGACAACGAGACCAACTTCGTGGTCCAGGTCAGCGTCTTCATCGGGGTCCTCATCGACCTCTGGAAGATCACTAAGGTCATGGATGTCCGGGTAAGGCCAGGCTGCCATGCTGTTTCAGAAGCTCCTGGGGGTTGGGAGCGGGTCGTGTGGCCCAGCCCGACCCTGGAGCTGCCCCCAGGGGATTCCCAACGCCTGCCACACTCCCAAGACCAAGGGGATTTTCGCACCAGGGGATTTTTCGGGTCACACGTGGGGCAGGGGAACTGGGAACAGTGGGGAAGGGCGGGAGCTGGAACTGGCTTGGGGGACAGGAGCCAGCGTGGCAGCTGACTGCAACCTCCCTCCCTGTCCGCAGCTGGACCGGGAGCACAAGGTGGCAGGACTCTTCCCCCGCCCAACCTTCAAAGACAAGTCAACGTACGTTGAGTCTTCGACCAAAGTGTATGACGACGTGAGTGTCCCCCACAGTGGGCCCCAGGGAGGGTCTCCAGGTACCCACACGCTCTTGGGGGCCCAGGACACGGGCTAGGATGTCTGCCTGTCGGCTGACAGGCCCATGCTTCATGGCTTGCGTCATACCCTCTCGTGTCCCCTGCCTGCCACGTATACTTCCTGGCCGGGTCCAGAGTTCCCAGGGCCACTTGGAAATTCCCCCGGGCTGGCCTGCCAGACCAGGTGTGGGTGTGTGAGGGCGGGGAGCAGGGGTGCCCGGTGGGGCCCAAGGAGCCGGGTCCCAGCCCCACTCTGTGCCCCACAGATGGCGTTCCGGTACCTGTCTTGGATCCTCTTCCCACTCCTGGGCTGCTATGCCGTCTACAGCCTCCTGTACCTGGAGCACAAGGGCTGGTACTCCTGGGTGCTCAGTATGCTCTATGGCTTCCTGCTGACCTTCGGTGAGCAGGCCCTCACCATACGCGGCCCCTGCAGGCGTCCAGCAGCAGTCCTCAGCCCCGTGCTGGGCCGTGCTGGGCCTCGGCAGTGAGCGAGTCAGCCTGGCCCCACCCTCCCGGCACTTGGGGTCCAGTGCGGGAGACAGACAGACCTGTCTCCGGACAGGGACACTTCAGGGGGAGCAGGGGTGGCACGTGGACAGCCTCAGAGAGGTGCCCGGTCCGGTCTGGGGGTCAGGGAGGGCTTCCGGGAAGCCTCGGACAGTGCATTTCAGTCCTCGTCCTCAGGGGAGCGGACAGAGTAAACAAGCAGACAAGTGAGTTACAGCATGTGATGAGTGCTCTGAAGGGACCAGAGTGAGAGGGCCATGGAGCCTGGTCAGGTGTCCCTGACCTCCATCGTCACCTCTCCGAGGAGATGATATGTAAACTGAGGCCTGAAAGGTGCCGAGGAAGGAGCTGTGCGGAGATCTGTCAGGGGGCAGGGCAAGTCCGAAGGCCCTGAGGTAGGATGTGCCTGGGGTGTTGGAAGCAGCACGGGGGCCAGTGCGGCTGGAACAGAGTGAGTGAAGGGACAGAGGCCAGAAATGCAGTCAAAGAGATGGAGGGTCAGGACGCCCCTCCCTCTGCTCACGGATGTCCCTTCCTCACCGCCGCAGGCTTCATCACCATGACACCCCAGCTCTTCATCAACTACAAGCTCAAGTCTGTGGCCCACCTGCCCTGGCGCATGCTCACCTACAAGGCCCTCAACACCTTCATTGATGACCTGTTCGCCTTTGTCATCAAGATGCCTGTTATGTACCGGATCGGCTGCCTGCGGGACGGTGAGGCCTGGTGGGCAGGGGGGTGGGCTGGCCGGCAGGCTCCCACCAGAGCTGGGCACGGGCAGGGCCCTGGTCTGCGGGAGGCGCGCCGGCCTCGGCCTCGGCCTGGGGGCTCAGCCCACTCTTTGCAGGACCCCCCTGCCCCGGGCCTGACAGTGAGCCGGGTGGGCCCTGCCCCCTCCCCTCACGCTGCCCCCTCACCCCACCCCCAGATGTGGTCTTCTTCATCTACCTCTACCAGCGGTGGATCTACCGCGTCGACCCCACACGGGTGAACGAGTTTGGCATGAGTGGCGAGGCCCCGGCAGCAGCAGGGGCGCCCCCGCCGGGCCCCGCCCCCACCACGGCCACCGCCGCTGCCAGGGAGGAGGCCTCCACACCCCCGCCCGCCAGGCCTACCCAGGGGGCCGGCTCTGACAGCGAGCCCCGGGAAGCCCCTCCAAAGCCAGCAGAGGACAAAAAGAGGGATTAGCCGCTCCTGGTGACCCCCACCCCCGCCGCCTCGGCCCCCTCGCCTCCCCTCCCGGTCGCCCCTTCCCTGGACAGATCGGGCCGGGGCCCGGCGTGTGGTGTGGGGGCCAGGGCGTGTCGTCTGTGGAGGCGCCGTCTGTCTGTCCCTCCGTGTTTCCAGCCATCTCGCCCTGCCAGCCCAACGCCATCGGGAATCATGGTGAAGCCGACATGGCACTGCCGAGGGGGTGGGCCAGGCGGGGCAGGGGCCGGGCCCCTCTGTGGGACACCCGCGGCCGTCCATCATCTTGTCCCTCGATCCCCCACCACTCCCTCCTCCCAGACCGCCGCCCTTTAACACAGTCTGGATTTAATAAATTCATATGGGTGTTTAACTTAAACTCAGCGGAGCCCCCCATCTTGTGCCTTCCTTCCCCTGCCACCTTGGAGAGCAGGTGGGGGTGTCTCTCCTGAGTCTGGCAGGGAGACCTTCAGGACACGGGACCTGCTAAACTGGGGACAGTGACCCTCTGGGCCAGGCCCCTTTCTCCTCCTCCTCCCCCTCCCAGGAGCCCTCTGAGGGGGCTTCCGTAACCATCCCCGTTTCACAGATTGGGAAGCTGCTCGCCACGACCTCACCGCGCCAGTGCTCTTAACCACGAGGCCCGCCGAGGCGCGGGGCCTCGCCTGTGCCACCGATTATCTCCTGGCCTCACACAGCCCGGCAGGGCAGGAGCGCCTACCCACCGCTGATAACAGTCCCATTAGCCTGCCTTGTTCAGCAATCCTGGGACCCTGGCTGCCTGACCTTGCTTCTCTGGGCTTATGAGCTTGTCTCCAGGGGACCCTGGGAGTGAATCCTGGCTCAGAGTGGTGCCCAGCTGTAGCGGCCGTAGCTGTTGGGGTGCCCTCAGCACCCTCAGGGTTGCCTGTGCCAAGGACCCAGCCAGACTCTTAGTATGTGGCGTGTGTGCCTTCCCAACAAGCTGGGTACCAGAACTGTTCACCCACTTTATGGATGAGGAGACTGAGGCCCCTGGGTGTCCCCGCACTCTGAGGGGTTGGGACCCCACGTTCCCAGGATTTTTTTTGGTCGGGGGGTGGTCTCATCAGCACTTCCGGGAGAGGCGGCCCGGGGCTGGGAACCAAGCCAGGTTCCCCTGGGCTCCACCACCACAGTGCCGTGTAGAGCCAGGCAGGGAATCCACGAGGTCCCAGGAGAGTTGTGTGCAGACACCTGTGTACACACACACTCTGCAGGCTCCATCCCTGAGGCAGCCACAGCCACAGACCTGCTCCACTCCCTCCCCTGCTGAGCTCATAGAACCAAGCAGGGTGTCGGCTCTCAGGCCACCTCAACTCACTGGCCTACCTCCTGCCCAAATCCTCATCCCACGGTCTTCGGCAGGGCCTGTCAGCTGTACCCCACAATTGCTTGGCCTTCTCACCTCTTCACTTGCACTGAGACCACCCGGTGCCGGCTCCTCCTCATACCCTGGGATCCCAACTCAGCCTCCTCCCTGGTCCCCAGCCCCTCCCATTCACTTTTCATCCAGCACGGGCCACGTGCGGGATCTTAGTTCCTGGAGCAGGAACTAAGTGGAAGTTAGTGCTTCCCGCAGTGGAAGCACGGAGTCTTTTTTTAATTTACCATCTTAACCATTTTTTTTTTTTTTTTTTTTTTTTTTTTTGTGGTATGCGGGCCTCCCTCTGCTG
>NW_021145796.1:0-11727 GCF_002837175.3 Physeter macrocephalus | reverse complement strand
CAGCGGCCATGGCTCACGGGCCCAGCCGCTCCGCGGCATGTGGGATCTTCCCAGACCGGGGCGCGAACCCGGTTCCCCTGCATCGGCAGGCGGACGCACAACCACTGCGCCACCAGGGAAGCCCAACCATTTTTTAAAAATTTATTTTTGATTTATTTTTGGCTGATTTGGGTCTTTGTTGCTGCGCGCAGGCCTTCTCTAGTTGCGGCGAGCTTTGTTGCAGTGTGAGGGCTTCTCAGTATGGTGGCTTCCCTTGTTGCGGAACATGGACTATAGGCGCACAGGCTTCAGTAGCTGTGGCGCACGGGCTTAGTCGCTCCGCGGCATGTGGGATCTTCCTGGACCAGGGATCGAACCCATGTCCCCTGCGTTGGCAGGAGGATTCTTAACCACTGCGCCACCAGGGAAGTCCCAGCAGCCAGAACTTTCTGAAGCACAAACCTGACCCTGCCCGTTCTTTGTTCAGAACCTGCCATGGCTTCCCAGTACCCTTGGGAGAAGAGCCCAGGCCGCTAACTGTGGTGAACGATACCTTGCGGGGAGGGGACTTACTAAGTCCTACAGCCTCATCTCCCTTGCTCTAACTAGCTGTGACCGCTTACCTCCTGGCACCCTTCCCTAAACTGAGCCACACCTCCAGGCATGCAACTCTTCACCTTACCCTATGCATCCTCCAGGTTGTAGCTGCATGGCTCCTCCTCCAGGAAACCCTTCCTGACCACCTCCTCTGGGACACTGCCCCCCACCCACCAGCTCCCTGGGTTCCCACATCCCAGCCCTGCCCGCTGTGGGTCATCACTACCTGGAGACAGGTCTTTCTCCACTGGACTGAGCCCTGTGAGGACAGAGCCAGAGCTCTCTTGGTCACGTCTGTGTCCACAGCACAAGAGGAGTCGCTCTGGGATCGTTTGCTGAGTGCACGTTTGCACAATCCTGACCTTCACAGACACAGGCACACAGCCAGAAGTGTGGACCTTGATGAGGCCTGCATTAAGACATCGGTGGAGAGACTGACATACAGTCCGTCAACAAATGTTCCCTGAGCCCCTCCCCTGGACATTGCTTTGAGCTGGGGGGTTCTGTGTATACAGCAGGGATCAAGACAGCCCCAGGCCTGCCCTCATGGGGCTCAGAGCCCCACAGAAATCCTGAACGCTGAGGATTTCTGATGTGTCCTTTCAGCCGTTGACCCAACAAACAGTTGTGAGGCCTGACATTTCAAGGGGCAGAGGGGAATCAGGTAGGCTCCTACTCCTACACGTAGGAGCCACTATTCAACACTTCTTATCATGGGCCAAGCTCTAGTCTGTGCTGCGTGTGGTTCGCTTCCTTAAATTTAATATTATCCATCTCCACTGCTTCCCCAGCTGTCACTCCACTCCAGCCTCCTTGCTGTTTGTTCCTTCAACATGCCATGCATGTTCCCACCTCAGGGCCTTTGCACTTGCTGTTCCCTGTGCCTTGAACACTCTTCCCTAGATATCCACATGGATCCTTCACTGTCTCAGCTGTCTGCTCAGATGTCACCTTAGACCCTCCCTAAACTTCCTAGCCCAAATATTACCCTTCAAACTCAAGCCATGTATCCTGCTTTAATCTTCTGTAAGACTGCCATCACCATCAGACATATATTTGCTTATCTCTTTTCCATCTGTCTCCCCCGCTTGGATTTCAGTTCCATGACGGCAGGGGCTTTTGTCTATTGTGTTGTGTGCTGTGTCCCCAGCTTTTGGAGCAGTGCCTGGTACTGTTACCCTGTGTGCAATGACTCTAAGTCAGATGTTCACAAGAGCAGATGAGAAAACTGAAACCCAGAGAAATTAAGTAATGTGTCCAAAGTCTCACAAAGTAATGTGAGAATGAAGTGCTAGAACAGCGCCTAGCATATGGAAGAGGTCTATACAAGTGTCAACTATTATTAGTATTTAATCCTCACAACCATCCTATTAGACCCATTTTACAGATGAGGAAACAGAGGCTTAAAGAGATGAAGTCAGTTTCCTGAGGTCTCCTAGTAAGTGGCAGACCTAGGATTTGAACTTAGGCAGCCTGATTCTGAACCTTCAAATCATAGTGTTTCTGGCAATGCCCTTGTCATATGCAGACTACAGCCTGCAGGCCAAAACCAGCATTTTCCAGTTTTTCTGTAATTTTTACCTGTGTTAAGTGGTTGGAAAATATCTCAAGAAGAATATTTTGTTTCACATGAAAGTTATACAAAATACAAATTTCAGTGTCCATAAAATAATGTTTTATTGGAGCACCGTCATGCTCATTTCTGTATGGTCTTTGGCAGATTTTGTGCTATGGCAGAGTTGAGTTTTGAGACTGTCTGGCCCTCAAAGCCTAAAGCAGAGCATATTTGCCATCTGGCCCTTTGCAGAAAAAGTCTGCTGCATATTTTGCATTATAGCAGTAGTTCTCCAACTTGAGCTTGCATCATATCACCTGAAGGGCTGGGCCACAACCTTGAGAACTGCTGTAGACTAGTCTGCCTCCTACGAGCAGGTGCCAGGGCTGGCTTGGTGAGCGCTGTGCCTGAGTACCCAGTGCAGGTGCTCAATAAATGTATGTCGACTGAATCAGTGAGTCCATGTAGGCCATGAAGAGTAGAGATGGAACACTCAAACTTTTCACAGGGAGACAAAGGACATCAAACCTTGGCTCTGTGGTCTGAGGGTGCCCGGCATCCAAGTTGGGACCTAATGTCATCCCCTCTTTCTTAGGAATAGGCCTAGAAATGTGATCTAACCAAATGGCTGCCCCTCTTTGAGCCCTCAGTCTCCTCCTCTCTGCAATAATTACAATTCTATCACCTTCCTCTGATGCTGGTGCAAGGTGTGAGGTATCTGTGAGGCCCCCAGGTAAGCCCAAGGGTCAGGCACTCAGCTCAATATGTATCCTGGGGGCTGCGCTGTTACCATTCCTGGACTAAGTTACTGAGCCTTTGAGCTGAAAGTGCTACGGGCTATTAGGAAACTTGGAGGAGCTGTGGGGAGGAATAAAACATCCATCCATTCACTTAGTAAAAACTTATTGGGCACTTACTGTTTTTCAGGTGCTGTTCTGGGTGCTGGGGATACAGCAAGGAACAAAACAGACAAGTCCTACAGCTGACATCCTAGCTTTAAACTTTTACGTATGACCACTCCCGATTTACTCAGGTTAAGGAACTGAGGTGTAGAGAGACCATGGAGGTTTCGAAAAGATTATCATCATTGGCAGCTATGGAGCTCTGGTAACCTCCGGATCCCAAAGCTTCCCTTCGAGCCAGAGAAACAACAGGTCAAGTCCGGTTGGCAGACCTGGGGTGGGCAGGCCTCAGTCTTCTTACTTGCTCCACGGGTACGTTGTGAGTGGCCCCAAGCAGGACTCAGTGGTCTCAACCAGAGCAATGGGCATCGTGGCGGGCCCGGGCCCCTCCTGTGCTCCCGGCCTTCTCTTCCCGGCCGGCCCCGCCCCCGAGCCCACGTGACGCGTGGGGGTTTTCCCGTTTCCCTGGCGTGACGTAACGACAGGGTGCAGGCCAATGAGCGCGCAGGCCGGCGGCGCCGGGGAATTCCGCCGCCCCGCCCCCGCCCGCCGCCCGCCCGGCCCGGCCCGGCGCCCCCCGCAGCCCCGGGCGCCGCGCGTCCAGCCCGGCCTGCGGCCCCAGCCCTTGCGTCGCTCTCCCGACCCGCGATCGTCCGCCGGACCGTGCCACCTGGCCGCTCGGCCTGCCGGCGTGTGTGTGTTTTGGTCTGGGCTGGCCTCCGGGCCGTCAGTCCCCACTGGTTGGGCCATGCCGAGTCGCCGCGACGCCAGATCGTCCGCTGCGCCGGAGCTGGGGGCCTTGGGTAAGCGGGGCCGGGGTTCAGGAGAGGAGTCTGGGGCGGGACTGGAGATGCGGGAGGCCTGGGGTCCTGGAGTGGTCTGGGGGTTCCTACAGGAGTCTTAGGGGTTTTGCGGGGAGAGTGTGAGGGTTCCGGGGACACTATATCAAAGGGAAGGAAGGAGGCAGAGGATGGTGACCAGGTCCGGTCCAAGGTAAGAGAGAGACGTCCCACTAGAGAGTGAGAAGGGGGCGGGGCCTGACCCTGAGGCAAAGAAGGGGGCGGGGCCCGACTACGAGAGGGGTGGGGCAGAGCCTGACTCGGAGAAGGAGGAGCGGGAGCTGCTCCTGAGGGACTGGGCGTGGCCAGACGCAGAGAGGGAGAAAAAGGAGAGGCCTGGCCCACAAAAGGGGGCGGGGCCTGACCGTGAGTGCGAGAAGAGGACGGGACCTAACTCAAAGAAGGAAGCAAGGTCTCACCTACTCAGAGTAAGGGGCGGGGCTTAAGGGAGATAGGAGGGCGGGGCCGTACTCGGAGAGGGAGAAGAGGCGGACCCGACTCTGGCAGAGAGAAGGGGGAGGGCCTGCTCTGAAAAAAAGAGGGCGGGGTCTGACTCAGAGAAGAAAGAGGAGGTGGGGCTTGCCTCTGGAGAGAAGTGGCAGGGTCTGAGGGAGAAGGGGACGGGCCTGACACTGGAAAAGTGAAGAGGTAGGGTCTGACCCTGAAATAAGGAAGAGGGTGGGGGCTTTCCTAACTGAGGCTGAGAAGAGCTCCTCCAGGCCCTTCCCAGCCTTCTTAAGGGAGAGAAGGAGCAGGGCCTGAGTGTGATGAAGGGTGGGGTGACTGACAGAAACTAGGGAACCTGTCCCCGAGTTAAGGAAGGAAGGCCGGACCATGCAGGCTATAAGGGTGAGGGGCATGCTCTAAAGGGGCGGGGCCAGGAGAGGAACGGGGTGGGGCTTGGGAGATTCTCTGGTTCTCCCGCCGTATTTCCATCATCTCCTGAGACATGCCTCCCTCCCTGCAGGGGCCGCGGACCTCTCCTCGCTCTCGCTCGCCGTTTCCAGGACCACGGGTGAGCAGCCCTCCACAGTTCCTGCCCATCTGCACGCTCAGGATGAGGCAGGGGGAATCATGTGGAGGTGGCATTGTGTACGCCTCTGTCTGGGGGTTTTGCGGAGGTCTACCTCAGCTTTCCTCAGCCTGTATCCCTCTCTGCCCGTTGAGATGGGGTCCCCAGATGCCCCTACCTCCCGGGTGATAAGGAGCTGGGCAAGTAAGACTAACCACCTATTCACTGTCTAAGAGAGTCCTCTTTAGAGATTCACTATGGTAGTGCAGAGCGTAATAATTACATACTGGTGCCACCACCCCTTCACTGCAAGTCACTCCCTTCTCTGGGCCTCAGTTTTTCTCATCTGTAGGATGGGCATAATATCAATGCCTCAGAGGGACCGAGAGGATTCAATGAGCTGATACAGCTAAACAGTATCAATATTAAAGCAATAACAGTACTAAAGCAGTGTCTGGCACACAGATAAGGGTCACTCAGAGAGCTGTTAAAACAGATTTTTGGGCCCCACTTCCAGAGTTTCTGATTCAGTAGCTCCAGGATGGGCTCTAAGAGTTTGCATTTCTAGCAACTTCCCAAGAGATGGCTGAGAACCACTAGTCTATAAGGCCCCTCATCCTGTGCCATCCAAAATTCAGTGCTGCCCAAGTAAATGCAGAAGCATGGCCAAAGGATGACATCATCTCTCATAAATGTGCTGGAATTTGGAGGGCAGGGATTGAGTCCTGCCACCAGGAAAACTCAGTGGCCCCAGTGGTCTGGGTCTGAACCTTTCTCTGGAGGTAGAATCTTGGGATGGACCCCAGAAGTGCTGGCATGGCTGTGGAGGAGGCCCTGTGGGTTCTCTAAGAGGTTTGTGAGTTTGGGAGATAGTGAAAGGTGGGAGATGGCATTGGGAACAGGTACCGCCAAGCACTGGTTCTGGGCAAGAACAAGGTTGAGACTTTTCGGACCCAAGACCTAGATCTTTGGTTTCTTTCAATTGAGAGTAATTTCTGACGTTATCCATTCAACAGATATTTATTGAGTTCCAATTGCATACCTGGCCCTGTGCTGGGCAGTGCTGAGCACTCAGCAGTGACCAAGACAGCCCTGGCTGTGCCCTCATAGGGTTCCCTACCTAGATGTGGAAGCAGATGTGTACACAATGAATTAAATGTAGGATTATAAAATGTGATAAAGGCCCTAAACACATCTTGGGATCAGTGACACCTAAATAGCATGGTGGGGATGGGAGAACGACTGAGATAGAGTGGGAGGGAAATTTTCCCTCATTTTGATGGGCCCTGGGTATACAGTGGGGATGGGGCAGATGTGTTTCCTACTCTCTGGTGTTCACAGTCTACAGGAGACAGATATGAATCACTCTAATATAAGGTCATGTCAAATCCTAGCCAGTGCCATGAAAATGATAAAACCAAGGCACCTAACTGTGAGTGACTGGAGTGGGGGTTCTGGGGGCTATCTTGGATAAAGTAGTCAGGGAAGACCCATCTAGGAGGTGACATTTGACCAGGGACCTGAAAGTGGAGGACAAGGCATGCAAAGATCTGAAGGAAGAGCATTCTGGTAGAGACCAGCCTGTGCAAAGGCCCTGAGGCATGAAAGACAGCTGCTCAAGTGTGGCCCATCCTGGCTGGCCCTGAATGGTGGCAAGTTTGTGTGGGAGTTTGGGAGGGGGGCAGGTTGTTACTTGAGCTGAGCCCTGAATAAAGAGAAGAAGTCCCTAACATTTCCTGGCTGAGAGAGGATTTTAGATAATAATAATAATGGCTAAGTTTTACGGAGGGCCTGAAGTGGTCGGACCCTGTGCTAAGCAATTTCCCAGTGTGCTTCTAAATCCTCATGCTAATGCCTGAGATATATCAGACCTTTTTATAGAGAAGGAGGCTCAGAGAGGTTAGGCAACTTTCCCAAGGCAACACAGCCAGAAGTGACAGCCGGGATTCAAACTAACATCTGTGTGACTCCACACCCACCCCGTGCTCTGAAACCATGTCTTCCAACCTCCCCATTTTATAGACAGACAATCTGAGGCCTAGAGAGGGGAAGCAATTTACCCACATCCATAAAATAATGTCTCCCAACACCTTACCCAACAGCAGCCAACATTTATGTATCGTCCACTATTATGGCAGTACTAAATGCTTCCCGTATATTAAACAGCCCAACCAGACAAGCATTATTATTGTGTCCTTTTTATAGATGAAGAAACCAAGGCACAAAAAGAGTTTAAGTAATGGGCTCAAGGCCACATGGCTAGCAAGGAACAGAGCCAGGATTTGCACTGAGGCTGTACAAAGCTTCAGCCACAGCTGCCCGGGCCTCAGTTTCCCCTCGCAGCCTGGGAGCTCCTTGAGGGCTCACACAAAGTCTAACTCATCTTTGGATTCCCAGGTCATCCAGCACGGATGCCTGAGAAGGTGTTTCCAAGTTGAAGTGACTTGAAGTTGGCCCTGCCGGTGATCTGTAGCGTGTCCCTTCCTCTCTCCCAGACTCAGTGTCCCCATCTACCAAGTGGGGATGTCTTCCCCACCCTGGTGACTTCACAGATCACATGAGATAAGCGGGGCAGGAAGACTGCTTTCGAGGGAGCAAAGGTCTGGCTGCTGGGAGCCACTCCCCGAGAGTGGAGGAGGAGGACAGGTCTGGCAGCAGGGCAGGCTGGCAACGCTTCAGTGGCCAGAGGCCAGCGCAGGCAACCCTGGATGGGGCATCTGGCCCCAGTCTGCCCTCCCTTGCTGTGTGACCCCACAGGCTTGCTTGCTCCCTCTGGGCTCCCCTTGTTCTGTCTGTGGAAGGATGGGAGGTTGGTTTCCATCCTCCACGGTCCCTTCCAGGGCTGAGCTTTCCTGGGGAGGTGATAAGGGGCTTCCCCAGCATTGCTGACAGCATTGCTGTCATTCCCCCCTCAGGAAGTAGGGGCAAATCCCGGATAACGGCTGGGTACTGCTGGGGACAGGCATGGGATGCAGAGGGAGGTGGTTGCCTAGAAGTGAAGGATCAGCCTTCCTCGATCTTCAGACACCAGGAAGTGATCTCCCGGGGTCTAGGGTGGGCTTTAGGGAGGGGTCCACCCCCACGTTTTGTTTAGAATCTTGGGCATCCATTTTTTTTTCCCTGGTGATGAGACCCTTGGCTTTTCCTTAGATTCTCAACACTGCTTCATAATCCCTGGTCTAAAGCTTTTTGGGGGGAGGCATTTGAGGGTAGCCTGACCCTGGGACCCCAACATTGGGAGCTGAGGGGAGGGTAGGCCAGGAGGGAGAGATGGGGGTTAGGGCTTAACATCCCAGGGAGTCGGAGCCCAGGATTTCCCAGGATGGAGGAAGGGGGAAGGGTTCTGGGAGGGGATGGGGTTGGGGAACCTGTCTTAAAAGATGAAAGTCTTGACCACTTCCTGGACCTCACCTTTCTCTTTCTCTTCCTTCCACAGATGAATTGGGTGAGTATCACAGGGCAGTTCTGGGGGGAGGCTGGGGAGTCCAAGTGCTCACAGAGAGGGATCTTGGCCTTCCTTGCTGGGGACGAGGTCACAGTGCGACTTCTGGGACTGCTGGGGGATTTTAACAAAGTCATGTGCTCCCAGGGTTCTTAGCAATGCTTGACACTTAGTGAAGATTCAGCATATGCCAGCCGTCTTTAATATTAGTTACTGTTACTACAACTATTGTTCATTCCTTCGATGAGTTGTATTGAGCACCTGCTGCATGCCAGGCACTGTTCTAGGCACCGGGGATTCAGCCACGAGCCAAAGTCCCTGCTCTCTTGGAACTGATACTCTAGTGGCAGAGACAGGAGGAAAAGGAATAAAGAACAAAATGATGTTAGATTGGGCTAAGGAAATAAACAGGAAGAGGCCTGGGGAAAACACATTAGATTGTGCCTTTCTGAAGAGGCGGGCTGAGACCGGAAGGATGAGAAGGAGCCAGCATGGGTTGAATGGGGGGAAGCGTGGAACAGGCAGATGGAAGAGCCAGTCCGATGCCCTGAAGAGGGCCGGGCTTGGTGGGTGCAAGTGACAGAAAAGAGACCAGAGCATGATGAGAGGGGGCCCGTCCACAGAAGGCTCTGTGGCCAAGGTCGGGGGTGTGGGTTTTGTCTTTGTCCTGTTTTCCTGAGATGAGTGGAGTTTGGGGAGAGTTTTATATGGGGAAGGTGTTGATTTTGACTCTTCGAGAGATGGGAGCCACTGGAGGCTTCTGTTCAGAAGGGGACAGGGTCTGACATAAGATCCCTCTGGCTGTGTTTGGCAGATAGACTGGAAGAGGCGAGGTGGGGAACAGGAGAAGTGGTTCAGATGGAAAATGATGGCGGGTGGCCCAGGGAGGAAGCAGTGGGGGTGGGGAGAGGTGGTGGGAACGTAAATGTATATTTGAGGTAGACGCAGGAGAAGTTCGTGGATTGGACATAGTAGATGTGCGATCGTGAGCAGCTGATAAAGATGTGCATCCTTACAGCTTGAGCACCGTGGATGGTGGTGCTGCTTTCTGAGATGGGAACGGCTTGGGCAGAGCCCCTGTTATTCTCGTTGTTATTAAATGGGGCAAGATGGAGGCAGGGGTACCTGTGACTTGGTTCTACCTTGATCCAGGTGAGAGGTGATGGAGGCATGGGTTCAGGAGCTGTTTCGGAGGCAGGTGGACAGGAGGGTGCAGGAGAAGGAGAAACCAGGCCGACCCCTGGGGTTTTGGGCTTCAAGAACTGGGGGACGCTAGGCGTCTGTTTCCAAGAAGGAGGGCAGGGGCTTTTCTGTGTTTGGAGCTGACGCCCCTGCCCTTGGCCCACAAGAAATATGTCTTGAAGAAATGAACGGACGGGAAAAGGCGAGAGCAGCACAAGTCTGGGGGTAAAAAAAAGCCTTTTCTTTGACAATCAGCGTCATCCCTAGGTTTTGCTTCTCCCGCAGAGATCATCGACGAGTACATCAAGGAGAATGGCTTCGGCCTGGAGGGGGCGCAGCCGGGCCCGGGCGAGGGGCTGCCGCGCCTGGTGTCTCGCGGGGCGGCCTCCCTGAGCACCGTCACCCTGGGCGCCGCGGCGCCCCCGCCCCCGGCCACGCCGCCGCCCTGGGGCTGTCCCCTGGGCCGGCTGGTGCCCCCGGCTCCGGGCCCCGGGCCGCGGCCGCACCTGGTCATCACCGAGCAGCCCAAGCAGCGCGGCATGCGCTTCCGCTACGAGTGCGAGGGCCGCTCGGCCGGCAGCATCCTGGGGGAGAGCAGCACAGAGGCCAGCAAGACGCTGCCCGCCATCGAGGTGGGCACCAGGGGCGGGGGCGGCACCAGGGCCGGTGGGACTCGCGTGTCCCCCGCCCCGGAGATTCATATGCATGTATTTCATTATTCATGTATTTTATGGTGGTTATTATTATTGCTCTTGCTATTGTTGGAGCGGACGATACCACTGTCACTTGGCCTTAAATGTAAAGGGCATTCAAAGAAAGGCCTTCTTCCCGGCAGTTTGACAGTATTGGTCAAAATTATCATTGGTAGCCTCCTGGTTCACCAGTGAGGCCTTAAGAATCCGAGTATGTGGATTCGAATCCAGGTACGGCCTTGCGCAGGTTACTCGGACCCTCTGTGCCTCCTCCTCTACAAAATGGGGTAATACGGACTTCCCTGGCGGTCCAGTGGTTGGGACTCCACGCTTACACTGCTAGGGACCCGGGTTCGATCCCTGGTTGGGGAACTAGGATCCTGCAGGCCCTGTGGCGTGGCCAAAAAAAAAAATTTTAAAACTGAATAATAATAATAACCAAGCGCCTGGGTTGTTGGGAGAAGTAAATGAGTTACTCATACACGCCAAGTACCTCCAACATGGTGAGTGCTCAATTGAGATAGCTTCTACTATTACTAGTATAATTATTATCATCATTATTACTCTTAGGCCGGGCCATTCCACTTCTAGGAACTTATCATGTAGATATGCCTGCATCTGGGTGAAAGAGGGACGTACAAGGTTCTCCCTTGCAGCCTTGTTTGTAGAGAGAAGAATTGGAAGTGTCCGTGTTAATCATCAGGGGACTGGTGAAATAATCGATACATCTACTGATTGCAATCCTATGCAGCAGGGACAAATATATCTGTGTAAGTGTGCAGATAAATATAAATGCATACAGTTAATACAGAAAAAATTTTAAATGAAGCCGTCCCTTAGGTACTGATGTGCAAGTATCTATCTCCAAGATACATTAATTTTGTTTAAATTGAGGTGCAGAATTTTGTGGGTATTATACAGTTGACCCTTGAACAACATGGGTTTGAACTGGGTGGGTCCGCTTAAACGGGGATTTTTTTCAACAATAAATACGATCCCCAGTTGTTGGTATCCCCCCACGCAGAACCGCAGAAACACGGATACTGAGGACCAGCTATAAGTTATAGGTGGATTTCCCACTGCAGGCAGGGTGGGTGCCCCAGTGCTCCCTACCCGACTCCCCACATTGTTCAAGGTAAACTGTACTACCGTGTGTGTCAAAAAGAGGGGAAAATAAGATTTTCAATTTGTATTTGCTAGTATTTGCATACAGAAACTCTGGAAAGGAAAACAAATACAGGTGAATTCTTTTTTGGAGGCCGTGCTGAATGGATAAGGTACAGACAAGATTTTCAACTATACCCATCTTTATTTTATTTTATTTTATTTTATTTTTTATTTTTGGCTGTGTTGGGTCTTCGTTGCTGCGCGGGCTTTCTCTAGTTGCAGCGAGCGGGGGCTGCTCTTCATTGCAGTGCGTGGGCTTCTCGTTGCGGTGGCTTCTCTTGTTGCAGAGCCCGGGCTCCAGTAGTTGTGGCGCTGGGGCTTAGGTGCTCTGCGGCACGTGGGATCTTCCCGGACCAGGGC
>NW_021145795.1:32497-50000 GCF_002837175.3 Physeter macrocephalus | reverse complement strand
CCGGGTCTATAGCTTGGCCTTCCCTACCCTTCCCGACCCAGCCTAGCTCTCTGATGCCGTAGCCCACCCTCTCCCTCGTGGATGCCGTGCTGCAGCCACGCCCGCGTCCCGCCATCCCCCAGGCTGTCCCAGACACCTTTCTGTCTCCTCCGCCCAGCAAACTCCTACTCGTTTCTCAAGAGTCAGCTTTGCAGAATCGGTGGTTGTCCTCTTCTTTACCGCCTCGGGAGAGTCTGTACCCTCGTGTGGCACTACATCTCATCCCGTGCTACCGTGTCGCCTGTTCTCCGTGAGCTCCTGGAGGGCGGAGCACAGGGCGCTGCCGCTGAATGTTTGTTGAGTGAATGAGGGACCGACGAATAAACAGGTGGCATTCTCACACCCAGACGTCACTGCTTCCTCTCGCTAGCTTCTGTGCTGCGTCATGCTGTCATTTATCGTGCTCCTGTCTTTTTCCAGAAGGGATTGGGGGTTTGCTTGGGTCTAAACGGCTACCTGTGGTGACTGGGGTTGCCACGCAGCTAGCCTTCCAACTGCCGGGGTCCCTCAGAGCCGGGATTTTGGAACCTCTTGTGTAAATGGGGTGCTGAGAGGTAGAAGGTAACTTTCATACCACCGTTTCGATAACTCAGGTTTAGAAATGCTTTTGATGGCCCAGGCAGACGTCCCGCCGTGGGCTGTGGCCCTGAGAGGGAAGACCCGCTGGGACTGCCGTGGGCTCTTCCTCACTGAGGCGATGACTTGTTGTGACTGTTAATGACAGCAGCATCGATAACGGAAAGAGATGGTTGTTCGAGGCTCACCCGGTTGCAGACAACAGCCATCCTTGGGGGCCGCCTGTCGAGTCCCTCTCTCCGAGGCCTCACACACGTTGGTTCACTCGATGTCTCGTGCACCGAGGAATCAAATCCCACCTTCCTCGGTTATCCAGTGGAGATGACAGCCTGGCGTTCAAAGCTCTCCATAATCCGGATCTTAAGAGCTTTTCTGACTCGTCTCCCTCAACCTCCGCCTCTCTGCCTGATGAACTCCTCTTCACCCTTCAAGACCCAACTCGAACATCACATAGCCTCTGAAGGCTTCTTTTTTTTTTTTTTTTTTTTTTTTTTAAGAAGATGTTGGGGGTAGGAATTTATTAATTAATTTATTTATTTTTGCTGTGTTTGTGGCTCACGGGCCCAGTTGCTCCGCGGCACGTGGGATCCTCCCAGACCAGGGCTCGAACCCGTGTCCCCTGCATTAGCAGGCAGGTTCTCAACCACCGTGCCACCAGGGAAGCCCCCCTGAAGGCTTCTTGAATGACCCGGTAGTGAGGTTAGTTAGGTCACCTTCCCCAGGGCTCCGGTGCCTTCCATCTGCAGGTATCATACACGTGGAATTCTGATGATCTATGACGTGTCTGAGTCCCGCACTCGACTGAGAGGTCCTTAAAGGATGGGATTCTAGACTGTTTTTTTTCTTGGAGCAAATGCTTGACAAGTGAATGAGGAGGTATCTGTGTGGGTGCTTAAAGGTAGGTGAAGGAGGCAAGCCAGGTAGATTACTCAAAGAGGGGTGATGGCTGGATTCAAACGTGAGGGCTCCACAATTCTGGGGTGTGTGTGTGTGTGTGTGTGTGTGTGTGTGTGTGTGTGTGCGCGCGCGCGCGCAAATCCCTTGGGACCCATGAACTGTTTTAATAATTTTGAAAAGTGTAAAGAACAGTCTTCGAGATCAAACCTATGGGGTTGGTTGGTTTGGGGTTTTCAGTACAATGTATTCAGGTCGATTTGGTAATACTCGTTATGCGGCGCGTGGCGTTGATCCAGATTGCTGCCGGGCAGAGAGAGGGTCTTTTGTTCCTGAAAAAGGCGTCATGCGCAACTCGTTACCGCGGGCAGGAATCCTGCGGGCTGCACCTGGACGCAGGACCAGCTGCTTACAGCTGGTGTCTGTTCTGATTCATTCATTCCTAGGCTGTCTCAGCTGTTAAATATTTTTGCTATCACTTCTGTTTACTACGTCATAGGTAGGTTTTGTTTGGTAGGGAGAGTGCCTGAGGGTCAGATTCACGCGGTGGTGACTCTGGGTCACGTCTGCACACGTGGGGACCCGGACTCAGTGGCTCCCTTGACGTCTGCACCCTCAGAGCCACCGGGTGCGCGGGCCTCTCGCTGTCGCGGCCTCTCTTGTTGCGGAGCGCAGGCTCCAGACGCGCAGGCTCAGTAGTTGTGGCTCACGGGCCCAGTTGCTCCGCGGCACGTGGGATCCTCCCAGACCAGGGCTCGAACCCGTGTCCCCTGCATTAGCAGGCAGGTTCTCAACCACCGTGCCACCAGGGAAGCCCCCCTGAAGGCTTCTTGAATGACCCGGTAGTGAGGTTAGTTAGGTCACCTTCCCCAGGGCTCCGGTGCCTTCCATCTGCAGGTATCATACACGTGGAATTCTGATGATCTATGACGTGTCTGAGTCCCGCACTCGACTGAGAGGTCCTTAAAGGATGGGATTCTAGACTGTTTTTTTTCTTGGAGCAAATGCTTGACAAGTGAATGAGGAGGTATCTGTGTGGGTGCTTAAAGGTAGGTGAAGGAGGCAAGCCAGGTAGATTACTCAAAGAGGGGTGATGGCTGGATTCAAACGTGAGGGCTCCACAATTCTGGGGTGTGTGTGTGTGTGTGTGTGTGTGTGTGTGTGTGTGTGTGCGCGCGCGCGCGCAAATCCCTTGGGACCCATGAACTGTTTTAATAATTTTGAAAAGTGTAAAGAACAGTCTTCGAGATCAAACCTATGGGGTTGGTTGGTTTGGGGTTTTCAGTACAATGTATTCAGGTCGATTTGGTAATACTCGTTATGCGGCGCGTGGCGTTGATCCAGATTGCTGCCGGGCAGAGAGAGGGTCTTTTGTTCCTGAAAAAGGCGTCATGCGCAACTCGTTACCGCGGGCAGGAATCCTGCGGGCTGCACCTGGACGCAGGACCAGCTGCTTACAGCTGGTGTCTGTTCTGATTCATTCATTCCTAGGCTGTCTCAGCTGTTAAATATTTTTGCTATCACTTCTGTTTACTACGTCATAGGTAGGTTTTGTTTGGTAGGGAGAGTGCCTGAGGGTCAGATTCACGCGGTGGTGACTCTGGGTCACGTCTGCACACGTGGGGACCCGGACTCAGTGGCTCCCTTGACGTCTGCACCCTCAGAGCCACCGCTTAGAAAGTCCTTGGCTTCCCAAGTGTCCACGTAGATGTCATAACCGTCACGGTCATCGTGACCATCTTACCAGTGACAGAGGTGAGCTGCCCCGCGAGTGAGCTGCAGAGCTGGGATGGGGATCCAGCCGTCTGAGTCCACATTCCAGATCTTTCCTGCATCCCGCCTGGCTTCCTGAAGTGACCAGCCTATGTCTCCCTCCTCTTCTGACATAGGGGGAGCAGATTTTTTTTTTTTTTTTTTAGGCTTCATGGTTTTGTTTAGAGCAGCATTAGGTGCACAGCAAAATTGAGGAGAAGGTACAGAGATTTCACATGTACCTGTGTCCCCACCTGTGCACAGCCTCCCAGTTATCAGCCCCCCCACCGCCAGAGTGGTTCATTTGTTACAGTTGCTGGACCTAACATTGATACATCCCCCAAATCCTCCAAAGCCCATAGTTTACCTTACGGTTCACTCTTGGTGTTATACGTTCTGTGGGTTTGGACAGGTATATAACGACGTGTAGCCACCACTGTAGTGTCACACAAACCACTTTTCACCGCCCTGAAAGTCCTCTGTGCTGAGCGTATTCACATCCCTTGCTCCCCCCATCTCCCTGAACGCCTGGCAACCACTGATCTTTTCACTGTCTCCAAATTTTTGCCTTTTCCAGAATGTCATACAGTTGTAATCATGCAGTATGTAGCCTTTTTAGATGGGCTCCTTTCGCTTAGTAACATGCATTTAAGCTTCCTCCGTGGCTTTTCATAGCTGGATAGCTCATTTCTTTTTAGTGCTGACTAATACTCCACTGTCTGGATGGGCCGCACCTTATCCACTCACCTACTAAAAGACGTCTGGGTTGCTTCCAGGTTTTGGCAATTACAAATAAAGCCACTGTAAGCATCCCTATGCAGGTTTTAGAAGGGACATACATTTTTCAGAAGCAGATTTTTAAATGATGGCCCAAGAGATCCCACCTCTGGGTGGTGAGCGAGAGCTTTCACAAGCCTTAGAGATGGTTCTGGCCCTGCAGCCCAGCTTCCTTGGAGGGGGATCACCGGGGCTGTGCACAAGCAGCTAGCGTGCAAGAATTCCCTTGTCACACGTCCCGGAACCCTCGGAACCCTCGGATGGAAGCTTGCAGCCCCCAGGCAAGATCCGAGGCAGAACAAGCAGGGATTTCCCACTTCTTATTTGAAAGGCACCAGCGGTGGCTGCCAGCCATGCTTCCCCAAGAGCTGTTGTTTATTTGTCTAAGATTATACCCTGCCTGCCTCCAAGAAGACGCCATGTGAAATGAGGCAATTAGGATCTCACAGAACACGCCCCTCGGATCCCCGGAGACGCCGATTATCCCAAGCCTTGTTTGGCTGCCCCGGGCTCTGTGTTTAGGCGGCAAAAGGGAAACATGGCTTACATTGCTTTTGTTTTCTGACCAGGAAAAACCCACAAGTCCATCTCGCAGGATAGATCCCAGCCCTTCCCTGCCTTTCTCCTCTCTCTCTCTTTCCCCATTCATGGATTAAACCTCTTTAAGAGATTCCTGGTGGGACTGTCAATCACAGTTGCCTCTAGAAAGGGCTGCCTCTCTGAGCTCTGACCCTTAGTAGGAGGGGCCGTTTAGCTTGGTCCTGGTACGTCACCAGCCAGGGGGCTCGTTTCAGGCCAGGGGTGGTTTACCTCGGATCACAGCGCTTCCCACTGTGATCTCCATGTGACGGTCACATTATCCTCTCCTTCCCTTTGTTTTTTTTTTTAAATTTTAAAAAAAAAATATTTATTTACCTAACTACTCTTTGGCTGCATCAGGTTTTAGTTGCAGCACGTGGGATCTTTCATTGCAGTGCGTGGGTTTCTCTCTAGTTGTGGCTCGCAGGCTCATTAGTTGCGGCGCGAGGGCTCTCTAATTGTGGCATGCGGGCTCAGTAGCCCTGCGGCATGTGGAATCTTAGTTCCCTGACCAGGGATCGAACCGGCGTCCCCTGCGTTGCAAGGCAGATTCTTAACCTCTGGACCGCCAGGGGAGTCCCTCTCTCCTTCCTTTTGAAACTCTATGGCCGCGCCGAAGCCTGGCATCCCGTCCTGCTCTTACCTGCTTCGTTTAACTTGAACTTATCGACACTTGACCTCCTATGTATTTTGCTTATAAAATGCCTGAACTCAGTCTTGCTTTTCAACAAATTTACATTCACAGTGACAGCATCTGCCTGCATTTGAGATACAGTGTACAGTGTGTACACAGACATACCAATTTTTCAGTCTACAGGGTGTGCTTGTGGGCAGGGGTGGGTCTCGCACACCTTGGCATCCCCCGCAGCCTGGCGTGTGCCCGGCACACGTGGGCTGTCTCTGTTGAATGACGCAGGAGTGCGTGGCGAGAAAAGATCGCAGAGCCATTCTGCAAGCCCCCATCCTGGTCTGTGCCCATTGCTGGCAACCGTTGATCCGGAGGAATACGGTCTTTCAAAGGACATTCTTCTGTTGAATTGTATAAAAGACCTGCAGAAGAACACACAGATCCTAAGTGTACACTTTGGTGAATTTGCACATTGGACACGTCCCTGTCACCTGTACCCGGATTAAGACAAGGAGGATGACCACTCCTGAGGCCCTCCTCGATCCCCTTCCAGCCACCATTCCCCCAAAGGTGACCACTACACTATCCTTGGCCAGTGTCTGGACCTTATATAAATGGACTCACACGGTACATACTCTTTTGTCCGTGAAACTCGTCATATTGCTGCGCAGACCTGCAGGTCTTCCATTCTCACCGCCGTGTCGTTTTCCGCTGGGTGAATACGCCATCCTTTCTTTACTCAGTTACTGTCAACGGGTGTTTGTGAAGTGCTCCTGTGACCCTGGGGACATGGTGACCATGTGGTCACAGCCCTGTTAGGAGTATCTAGGAGCGGTGACCCCAGGATGCAGAAGGTAGGCGAGAGTCAGCTTTAGCAAATGCCGCAAGTTACTTTCCAAAGTGCTGTACCAGTTCATGCTCCCACTAGCAATGCAGGAGCGTCCTGGTTTCTCCTCATCTTGGCCGTCACTGGCTACTATCATTTTCCCCCAATTTTTTTTTATTGTTGTGGTAAAATACACATGACATAAAATTTACCATTTTAGCCAGCTTTAAGGGTACAGATCTGTGGCAAAATACACATGACTTGAAATTTACCATTTTAGCCAGCTTTAAGGGTACAGTTCTGTGGCATCAATTCAGTTACCTTGTCGTGCCACCATCACCACCATCCTTCTCCAGAACTCTTTTCATCTTGCAAAACTGAAACGGCACCCATTCAACAGTAACTCCCACCCCCTCCCCCCGACCCTCCAGCCATTGGCAGTCTTGCTACTTTCTATCTCTACGAATCTGACTACTCTAGATCCCTCATATAAGTGGACTCATACAGTATTTGTCTTTTTTTTTTTTTCGCGTTGGGTCTTCGTTGCTGCGCGCGCGCTTTCTCTAGTTGCGGCGAGCGGGGGCTACTCTTTGTTGTGGTGCACGGGCTTCTCATTGCGGTGGCTTCTCTTGTTGCGGGGCACGGGCTCTAGGCATGCGGGCTTCAGTAGTTGTGACACGTGAGCTCAGTAGTTGTGGCGCATGGGCTTCGTTGCTCCACGGCACGTGGGATCTTCCCGGACCAGGGCTCGAACCCGTGTCCCCTGCACTGGCAGGCGGATTCTTAACCACTGCGCCACCAGGGAAGCCCCGGTATTTGTCTTTTTTGTGACTGTCCTGTTTCACTTGGCATAATGTCCTCAAGATTCATCAGAACCTCCTTCCTTTTTTGTTTGTTTGTTTGTTTGCTTTCCGGAATTTTCTAGATCTCTCTTTTTAAATGTATTTTGTTGAAGTGTTAATTTCTGCTGTACAGCAAAGTGATTCAGTTATACATTTATATACATTCTTTTTCATATTCTTTTCCATTATACGCGCAGGCCCAGCGGCCATGGCTCACGGGCCCAGCCGCTCCGCGGCAAGTGGGATCTTCCCGGACCGGGGCACGAACCCGCGTCCCCTGCATCGGCAGGCGGACTCTCAACCACTGCGCCACCAGGGAAGCCCCCGTTATGTTTTATCACAGGATATTGAATATAGTTCCCTGTGAACAGGGGTATACAAATATCTGTTCAAGTCACTACTTGTCAGTTCTTTGGGGTGTATACCCAGAAATGGAATTGCTGGATCATATGGTAATTCTGTGCTTAACTTTCTGAGGAACCTCCTGCTGTTTTCCGCAGCGGCCGCAACATCTTATATTCCCGCCGGCAGTGCCCAAGGGTTCCAATTTCTTCATGTCCTCACCAACACTTGTTATTTTCTGGGTTCTGGTTTTATTTTGATCGTGGCCGTACTAATGTGTGTGAGGTGTTGAGAGTATCTTCTTTTTAAGCCATTCTAGTGGGTGTGTAGTGATTACTTGGTGGTTTTGATCTGATTTCAGAAGCATGAGGTTTTGATGACTTGATCTGGGTAGCTGCCTTGAGTATTGGTTATTTTATTCCGAGCCGTTGTAGGTGATGCTGAATCACCTTCGGTGTCCTTCCGATCAGGGTAAGGCTGCTGGCGCACAGTAGGGCGAGTAATACACGCTTGTGGAGTTAAATCACTGGTGAGAGTGACAGCCGTGTGCTGGGATTCCAGGGGAGAGAGAAAAGAATCCTTGGACTGTGGAAACGTCAGAGCTACACTTGCCCTGACAGGTGCTGACCCCGTGCAGCCCCAGGCCTGCAGGGAGATCTCTCTCTCTCTCTCTCTCTCTCTCTCTCTCTCTCTCTCTCTCTCTTTCTTTGCAAGAGAAGACCTGTTCACTTTCCCAAGTTCTTGCCCCAGGATCTGATCGGAACCCCAAATTCTGTGTCTCACAGAGTAGAAGAGATGGCATTAAATGAAAAACATTCGGGGCGGAAGCAGCTGCCGGCCGTGACCTCGGTACAGGTGCCCCAGAAGGACACGCACCCTGCTAAGTGGCACGTGAAAGGCCAGCCTTGCGGCTCGGATCAAAGGGGGCCACGCCCACCTTGCTGTAACTAGCCCAGGGCAGCACCTTCTGGAAATAAGGAATCAACAGAGAGGAGAGCTCGACAGCTGACCTGTGCCCGGCGTGGGCCGGGCCTGTGCCCGCGTGCTACCTGCCCCCACGTGGGGTGTCATCAGCCGCCGTTCCGGTCTTGTGACGTCTTGGGGGCCAGCAGCCGGCCACGCGTTTCCTCTGTGCACCGTTTTCACGTCTAATTAGAGTCTTCCCCTTAGCCCGCTTGTTCATTTGTGCTGATGGACACCGACGCTGGTGGTTTCAGCAGATCCCGAGTGGGCCCTGGGCTGGCCCGTCTAGGGCCAGAGCCAGTTTCCAGAACAGGAAAACCTGGGGGCACCTCGTGCTTTGCATCCCCAAAGGGCCTCTTCCTTCCCCTTTCTCCTTTTCTCTCTTCCCCACTTCTCTGCAGCTGGGTGGCTGCTCCAGGGTCTTCAGAGCCACCAGTTTTGTTATCACCATCACAGGACTGAACAGCGATTACAAGGGTTGGACGGGTCAGGATTCAAGTCCGGGCCCCACTGCTCCCTTGTAGGTGGCTTTGCCTCCCGGTGCCTTGCTGACTCATCTGTAAAATGGGAGGAAGAGTGCCTCACGCCTCAGCGTGTTCCAGCGACGATTAACAGATGCTTGAAAATTCCTTCGCGTAGTCAGGCTTCGTCAAAAGTAGCCCAGCTCCTTCTCTCCCTTAACTTGTCATGGAGAATAGGGTGAACTCCGGGCATGGAGTTAATCTGTTTACTGAAAAATGTAACAGACCGTTTCCATGTGTGAAAGCACATGTGTAGGTTGACATCTGCCAGGGGTCTTCTGTGACCTCAGAGGAGGGGTGCTGGATTCTGCTGGGTCGGGGGTGGCAGGGACATGGGTTGATGAAAGCCAGATGGGCCTTGGACCATAGCGCAAGGTGAGCTATCATTCTGAAACTCTCGTCGCTCCCCACCAGCAATCCTCACTCGCCGAGGTCCAGCTCTGGGTGGGACTCACAAGAGGCAGCTCTGTCTCAGAGAGTCCGCTCGTCCTGACTCAGTTCTGTCACTCCCAGCTGGGTGACCCTGGGGAGTTACTGCACCTCTCTGAGCCTGTTTCCTTTTGCGTGTTGGATCAAAACATCATTCTTGTTCTTTTCCTCCCACCCTTCCTTCTCCCGGTATTTTCTAGAAGGCTGCTTTGACGGAAGGCACCGTCCCCAGCTTTCTTTACACTGTCGGGTTCTCTGAATGGGACTTCAGTCACGCTGGCTTGTTCCCATTGTTTTGGGAACAAAAATAAGATGAGGGTAGCAGCACCTGGGTCCTCCTAGCTCACTTCCTGGCTCATCTCAGCAGCCTAAGTCCCCAGTGGACGTGGGTGGCGCTAGGAGAGAACACCCACGTGCCCTGGCTTCTGGGTCGTTTGTTTTCATTTCGAAATGGGACCGGGAGGGGGGGTTTCTTCAAGTTTGTCGTCTGGGAAATTTCTGCAGAGCTTGTCTGGTGCATCCACAGAATTTAGGGTTAGAGCTAAGGCCAGTCGGTAGAGGGGACATTGCTGGAGCCAACCTCAGGAAGTCTCAGCAGGACCCAGCCCTGGTGGACGCAATAAATAGCAAATTGATCCACTCACCTCCTTCCCCGCTGAAACAAGTTTTTTTGTTTGTTTGTTTGTTTTTTTGCGGTACGCGGGCCTCTCACCCCTGTGGCCTCTCCCGTTGCGGAGCACAGGCTCCGGACGCGCAGGCCCAGCGGCCGTGGCTCACGGGCCCAGCCGCTCCGCGGCACGTGGGATCCTCCCTGACCGGGGCACGAACCCGTGTGCCCTGCATCGGCAGGCGGACGCGCAACCACTGCGCCACCAGGGAAGCCCCTGAAACATCTTTTGATGCTCTGTGCTAATGTCACCCTAGAAAGAAAGCAAGGAGAGAGAACATTCCACTCATTTTCTCCCATCCATCTATCGATCACATATTTTTACTCCTCTTGAGTGGTTAAAGTCAGAGACTGGCAAGCCATAGCCCCCAGGCCAAAACTGCCTCTGCCTCCGCCTGTCTTTGTAAATAAAGTTTTACGGGAACGCAGCCACAGTCATTTGTCTATTGTCTGTGGCTGCTTTCACACCGCAACGGGCACTGTTGAATTGTTAGGACAGAGACCATGTGACTCACAAAGCCTAAAGAATTTACTATCTGGCCCTTGACGGAAAATGTTTACCCACCCCTGGTTTAGATCAAAGGGCTAGAGTGCCAGTCCTGGCTTCATCAATAACCGGCAGCGTGGCTTAGAGCAAGTTATTTCTCTTTTCTGGGCCTCGGTTTTATCAGCTCTAAAATGGGATCATAGTGACACCCATCTCGTGGGTCCCTCTGAGGAGTCAAGGGGAAGACATCTGTGAGCAGCTGACCCGCATAGGCACACAGATGCTCCTTGACCAAGACAGTTACTCCAGAAGCAGGCTAAGGTGGCCGCGTGCCTGTCCTCAGGAGCTCCCGGCACACCAGCTGAGGACAGTGCACAGGAAGGTCCCGCGGTTGAGGGCTGCCCCGGCCTAGGAGAGCCTAGAGGCAGTGGCCCTGTTTCCAGGCTGTCAGGCGGCCCCTGAGTTACACCATCAACTAGCATATGTTTGTGAAGACCTGACAGTGTGCCCTCTGGTCCCCGCTAGATCCTTACATCAAAAACACCAAGTGGGTAAAGGCCTGCGTGACAGTGGCCTGTGATCTTGGAGTTAAATTAATGCTAACGTTGACCAAAAAACAACAGTTGCTGTTCCCAGCCTTTAACTCGGAGCTCTAATCTTGAGCAGACATGCCCTTTCCATCTGCAACAGCATCTGTGCCGAGCACAGCAAGGAGACCGAACGGGAAGGGAACAGAGACGTCCCTTCCTGCCACATGAGCCGCAAAGAAAACGTTTCTAAGTTGCCGCAACGTCCTCTGCAGCTCTGAGTGCAGTTTTGAGAAGGGTGCTGCCTCTCCTGTGTTTCTCAGAGGCCCGGGCGGAAGGCACACTCCACCTTTTGAGAAAATTGAGCTCCATCACCGCCCAGTTCCATCCCCCAGCCTCAGGAATCCTGTCCTCCCAGAGGTGTGGGTACCTGAGAAGAGCAGGCCCTACAAAGAAGCTCGTGTTCGCATCAAACTTCCCTGGAATTCCCCACAAACAGGTGTTCTTGGACTTCAGTAAAAGCAGTTTATCCTGTGGCCCCGGAATCCCACTCCTGGGTATTTACCCAGAGGAGTGCTTTTGCCACCCTCCCCCCCCCTCCACACCAATAAGTACAGAAACGTTCACAGCAGCTTTCTACACAGTAGCCCCGAACTGGAAATAACTAAAGGTCCACAGACAGCGGTGACACCTAGAAAGGAGCACTGCCTTGCGATTTGAAAGACCAGTAAGGGACTTCCCTGGTGGCACAGTGGTTGAGAATCTGCCTGCCAATGCAGGGGACACGGGTTTGATCTGTGCACCACAACTACTGAGCCTGCGCCCTAGAGGCCGCGAGCCACAACTGCTGAGCCCACGCGCCGCAACTACTGAAGCCCGTGCACCGAGAGCCCGTGCTCCGCAACAAGAGAAGCCCCCGCTCGCCGTAACTAGAGAAAACCCGCACGCAAGCAACAAAAACCCAGCAAAGCCGAAGGGGGGGAAGAGAAAAGGTGAATAAGCTACGGACACACACCTCTCACAGACAGGACGCCGAACAAAAGAAGCCAGACTCCAGTGCGTCTACTGTGTGCTTCCGTCTGTAGGAAGTCCGAGGACCGATCTCCAGTGGTAGATCTAGAACAGCGGACACTGCCGGGAGCCCTGCCTGGGAAGGGGGCGCAAGGGAGCCTGCCTCCTGGGGTGTTGCAGACGGTCCACGTCTTGACCCAGGTAGGGGTGACACGGGGCTGTGCTTATGCAAAAATAAATGCAGCCGAACATTTGTGCATTTTTGCACTTTACTGTTTCTATGGTATACCGTAATTTTTTAAAAGATAGGAAGAAAGAGAGAGAGAGAGAGAGAGAGAGAGAGAGAGGATATCCAAGAAATAGGTTGGGCAGTAGAACAGCGGACACTGCCGGGAGCCCTGCCTGGGAAGGGGGCGCAAGGGAGCCTGCCTCCTGGGGTGTTGCAGACGGTCCACGTCTTGACCCAGGTAGGGGTGACACGGGGCTGTGCTTATGCAAAAATAAATGCAGCCGAACATTTGTGCATTTTTGCACTTTACTGTTTCTATGGTATACTGTAATTTTTTAAAAGATAGGAAGAAAGAGAGCGAGAGAGAGGATATCCAAGAAATAGGTTGGGCAGTAAAGGGCTGTGCCCTGGTCTGGGTCCTGTCTCAGGCCTTCCTGGGAGGCTGGTACCCCAGCCTCGGGTATCACCTCCCTGTTCCGAGATCAGGGTCCCACACACCGCAGGCTCCTGTACCCTCCCTTCCCTCTGCTGGGAAGCCTTCCCCAATGGTCCAGAGCATTCCTCCCCCCACTTGCCCTTTGTACCTTGTCTGCAACCGTAGCGCTTAGCACCTCGTGTGGTCATTACCTCTGTGCACCTCTGTGACCACCTCCCCCCGCCTCCGCCCCAATCAAGAGGCCCAGTCCAGCACGTCCTGGTCATCTTGTCACTCCAGGGCCATTGTCTCAGAGAACAGACAGGGGACGTGGCCCAGTGGGCCAGACCCGGCCTCTGAGTCAGCAGTGTGGCCTTTCTCCTGACCAGCTGTGACAGCCCCCAGCCTCCCTCTACTGCCTGGGGGGTCCTAGCAGCACCCATTTCCCAGGGTCCTTGCGAAGAATCAGTGAGGTGGTGCCTGTGGCCTCCTTAGCTGATCCTTGAAGATGTTTGCCGACCCGGTGGGTGGAAGTATGCTGACTTTGTGTCCAGCCCTCACGAGCCTTGGTCAACCGCTCCAGTGGCAAAGGCACCGGGTGGCACAGACGCCCAGGGTGGCACGGCGCCCTGGGGGTCTGGATTTCCGTTTGTCTTCCCGTCCTGCCCTGGAGGCTGGAGTGGGAAGGGTCTGAACGTGGAAATATCAGCCCTTCGCTCTATCGTTAAACTTCTTGAGCCATTTGGCCATACAAGGGGGCAGCTGCCGTGGCTGGACTCATGGGTAATGAGCCCAATGGGCCTCCTGACCATCTGCACGGAGCGCAGTCCATAGAGAACAGCCTTGGCTGGCCCCGGACTCCAGCCCTGCCCTCACGGTCCGGCCTCCGGCGCTGCTCTGCCGAGGTCTGCGCAGCAGGGAAGGGCGGCTGGTGGCTCTTCCTTCTGTGCTGAAGATCCCACGGCCCCCTAGGTGACCCCTCCTGGCCCCCCAAAGAGGCCTGGACTGTTGGGGGAGGGGTGCTTGAGATGGGACGAGGCGAGGGGGGCGAGCCTGGAGCAGGCGGTGCTATGCGGCCCAGAGCTCCTGGGATGCCATCTGGGGGCCTGACCCCAGACCGTCCACAGCGGATGGGGCCTGCTTGTCGTCTGTCATCCGGAGCTGGTTGATCACCTCCTGTGCGCCAGGCCACTCCGAGCCGGAGCCCTCCTCTCTGATCCATCTTTCTGGAGTGATCTGTGGTGATGGAGGGCCTTGGAGGGCTCTTGTGTAAAAGCTCCCTTTTCCTTCTTGTTGAGGCTTGAACGTGATAGCCTGGCTGTAAGGAGCTCCTGCCTAGCGCCCAGGCCCCATGCGCGGAGTGGAACTCAAAGACACAGCGCCCTCACCTCACGGCTGCCCTGCCCCCAGCCCATTCCGGGCCATCTCTCCCGGGCCACGCCTGTGCAGCGCCCTCTCGGGGTGACCCTGAGAGGAGTTGCCTATATCCAGCTCCTAGGAGGTGCGGAGCTGTACATACCTAATTGCTTTCCACAAACGCCCTTAAGGTCTGAATGCTGCTACTATTTTTTATTGTGATTTAATTCACATACCATGAAATTCCCCACATGGGTCGTATGGAAACTGCTGAACTTTCTGAAGAACTGCCAGACTGCTTTCGCATGTGGCGGCCCTCTTTCACAT
This sequence comes from Physeter macrocephalus, assembly GCF_002837175.3. Lineage (NCBI taxonomy): Eukaryota > Metazoa > Chordata > Mammalia > Artiodactyla > Physeteridae > Physeter > Physeter macrocephalus. Next base: position 35,813 of record NW_021145795.1, on the reverse strand, counting down.
TCCCACCAGCATTGTACGAGGGTTCCAGCTTCTCTACGTCTCCTCCAACACCTGTTATTGTCTTAAGAAACAAAAGTGGGTATGCGTACTGCCTCACTTTTACAAGGGAGAAATTGGAGTCTCAGAGAGGCTGAGCTGCCTAAGGCCACACAGCCGGCAAGTGGCGGAGCCTGGATTCAACTCTAGAGCTTCTGGTGTTTAAAAAATCTTTTGATTGAAGCATGGCACACACACACACCCAGAAAAGTGCCCACGCCGTGTCCTGCCTGATGCATTTTAACAGAGTGAACATGCTGTGTCGCTTCCACCCGGAGGCAAGACCTAGAACGGTACCAGGCCTCCTTCAGCTCTCTCCTGCCCCTTTTTAGTCCTCTCCCACCCAGGGGGAACCTGCGGGGTCACCAGTTCTGCTGGAGGATGGTGTGGTGGTCTCACACTGTGTCAGGATTCCCCCGCCCCCATTTTTAACTCACCCGCCTGTTGGAGACAAAGGTTGGGGCGTGAAGTCCGAAAGCCTCGGTTCTCTTCTGGTCTGTCCTGAGTTGCTGTGTATGGCTGGGCCAGGCTCGCACCGGCTCAGAACCTCCATTTCTGGCCTGTCACAGGGGTGGTGGCCATACCTGCCTCCCGGGAGGGCTGTGGCTTCTAGGGGGCTGATGGAGGTGGGTGGACGAGGGGAGCCAGCAGGGGTGCTCCCGGCCTGAGAGGTCCTGACACTCGGGCAGGGGCGGATGCTCTGCTGGGCCTGAGTCAGGGCCTGGGCCGGTCCCTCCGTCCAGGCTCCCTTCCAGACATCCTTGATCAGTTGCTCGGCTGACAGAGATGCCCAGGGGCACAGATGAAAAGTGCCATGCCCAACGACACCGATTCCCGGTCATCTGATCCCGCTGGTTTTCCTGGGTCATCTGTTTCCTCCCAGACTTTAGGGCCACGTCCCTTCTCTTCACTGCCACGTCCCCAGCCCTGGCATTAGGTTGCGCACGGAGCGGGTTGCACATGTTGAGCGACTATGTGAACTCGGTCCCGAGGTGACTGTTGCACTAGCCACCTGTCAGGTGCTCAGGAGCTCACGGGTGTTTAGTGCAGTGGACAGAGCTGTTACAGCACATTTCCATTATCATAGACGGCTCTGTTGGACAGCACTGATCCAGGGTTATTTATGAGAAGAACTTCGAATCATCACCACCAAGGAAAGAAGATCAAACAAAACACCCTAAAACGTAAGAAAGATGGTTTTTTCTCGTAAGAGATTTTCCTGCTCAAAGCCCCGTTACTTTTACTTTACATGTAATTGTAAAAGGCTTGGCTGTCTGGTTTCACAGCCAACAACAGTAGAGCAGAAACCTTTTGAGGGTCGGGTGTGGGGACGATAGGAAGTAGCCGTTTGGCATCAAGAGAGTGATTGGAGACTATTCAGGATAGACACGCTCTCTCACACTCTGAGGCCAGTAGATGTAGCAGCAGGCAGCTCTCTACCCACTTAGTGGCACCAAGAGCTTTGCTGGGCTGTAGCACCACTCACCAGTGGATGGTGGATGGTAGTAATAACAGTAGCCCCGGGGCAGCAAAAGGTTAAGTTATGCTCAGTATCTTTGGTTTATGGAAACAAGGGGAGAGGGAGTGTGAAAGGCATTTGAGGAGCTTTGCTCGGGAACTGGGGTCCAAACTGGCCGGCCTAGCAGCAAATTGTTAACCTGCCGCTTTGCTTTTGCTATACAACTTTCTCTTTGTGGGATTAAAAAGAACATCAAAATATTTTGACATGCCTTTCCCCAATGAGAGTGTGTGTGTGCGCCTGCCCTCAAGGCCGGGTTGAGGCGACGGCGGCCGTAGGGGCTGGGTGGGTGGCAGCAGGAAGGGAGCTGCCGCGCCCCGCGCTGTGCTGGGTCCTTTCTGCACGTCGTGCGTTCAGGTACACACACTGGAGTTTGGATCTGGCTGGAGGAGTTGGGCAGAGCATAGAGATGGAGGTCACCATCTGGGGGGATGTGAGATCGAATCCATGGTCTGTTTGTTAAAAGCAGGGACTAGTGACATGTCATCACCGATTTGTGCTTCCATTTCTTCTTCTGTAGCGTGTGGATAAATAGAGATAAATACAGCCCCCTGACCCCAGTGTTGTTGTACAGTTAAATGAGATAATATAGCATATAAAGCCCTCATCATGGTGCTGGCCACATGGTAACGGCTTGATAAGTGTTACCCAGGGATACCCGTGCCTTTCTACGTGTGTGTGTGTCGGCAGGGGGGAGTCATGTGGGTGGTGTTTGCAGAGCGTGTGTCCTGCCGTGTCACTGAAGAAAATATCCAACAGGCTGTTCACAAAAACCAAGATGGAAACAGCCCAAGTGTCCATCAGCTGACGAGTGGGTAAACCAAATGTGGCCTCTCAGTTCAATGGAATATTATTCAGCCATTAAAAAAAGGAACAGCATGCTGATACATGCTACAATGTGGGTGAACCCCAAAAACATTTAAGTGAAAGGAGCCAAGTAGAAAGCAACGCATACTGTATGATTCCATTGATGTGAAATGGCCAGAACAGGCAGATCGACAGAGACAGACAGCAGACCAGTGGTCACCATGGACTGAGGGTGGGGGAAACAGAGTGACTACTTAATGGATGTGGGCTTTCCTTTGGGGTGATGAAAGTGTCTTAGCGCTAAACTGCGCTGGAGGTTGTACAGCATTGTGAATGCGCTAAATGCCACTGAATTGTACATTTTAAAACGGTTAGTGTTTAATTTTATGTCATATGAATTTTACCACAGTTTTTAAAAAAGCAGCAGGGGGAGATGAGGACTGAAGCCCACTCCCCTGATCCAAGAGTCTCCGTGGTACTACCACCGAGGTAATGGCCTCGCCATTATTATTACTGCCGTTGTTGTTGTTGGCCATCCAAGGAGGGGCTGGAGGGGGCTCCCCTGCCCTCTGATTTGATCTCTCTCCTTTGAGGCAGGGGTTTGTGCGTGGGGCTGGGGGCAAATCCTTCCTCGTGGCGGAAGGGTGGTGCCATATAGAGTCAGGCTGTGCCGTGTGGGTCCCCTGCATGACTCAGGCGACGTCCGCACATGGAGAGAAGAGAGCGTCCCCAGTCCCCAGCATGGCCCGCCTGCCTGGGCGGCAACCCACCATGACAGCCTGCTGTTCCCAGCCTGGCCCGCGGCCCGGGGAAGAGTTCCCTCCCCCTCCCCCTCCTCCCCCCTCCCCTCCCCCTCCTCCCCCCTCCCCTCCCCCTCCTCCTCTTCCCCTCCTCCTCCTCCTCCTCCTTCTTCTTCTTCTTCCTCTTCTTCTTTTTCTTTTGATGAGGAGGCTT
>NW_021145795.1:19066-31926 GCF_002837175.3 Physeter macrocephalus | reverse complement strand
CCCCTTCTCCTCCTCCTCCCCCACTTCCCCTCCCCCTCCCCCTCCCCCTCCCCAGGATCGGTGCCGGGAGCTTTCCTGACTTGTGTCTTGAATCAGCCCAGAGCCTCGTCTTGGGGGCCTTCAGACTCATGATTCATACTCGCTTTTAGAGAAATCCCCATGGAAACCAGCAGGCAGGTCTGGACGGGAGGGAGCTGGCTCCCCAGGAAGGCAGAGGGAGGCGAAGGCTGGTGGCATTGTGCCAGCATTAGGGGCTGCGGTCAGGGGGACTTTGGTCACCCCACTCCCTGCCAACTCTGCCACGTGGGAAAGTGGAGAAGGTAGAGTTTGGAACATCAACCCTGAAGGCCTTTGGGGGTCACTGGGGACCCTGATGAGTTCCCTTCAAGCCCTGCTGTCTCTAGCCCAGATCCAGGTGTTGTGTGGACAAGGAAAAAGCTCCTCTCAGAAACAGAAGCAGGGAGGCAGTGTTCTTTTCCCCATCTGGCAACACCAGGGCTCACCCTGGCCCCTTGTCAGTCCCTGAGAGCAAAAGGGCAAAGGCATCCCCGACCTGTTCCCCGACTCCCATGGGAAAGCAAGAGCCAGGACCCGGCTTGCAGAAGGACCCCCCCGCAGAAGGACCCCCCTCCTGCAGAAGGAACCCCCCCTGCAAAAGGAAGCCCCCCCCTGCAGAAGGACCCCCTTGCAGAAGGACCCCCCGCAGAAGGACCCCCCTCCTGCAGAAGGACCCCTCCGCAGAAGGACTCCCCCTTGCAAAAAGACCCTGCTTGCAAACTTCTGAGACACCAGCACCCATGCCGTGCAGTTACATTGCAGGCCCTCATCGAGCAGGCAGTTGTTCTGAACTCACACGGGTCAGAGCAGCATCCAGCAGGACCCAGCCAAGCTGGTGGCCCAGGGTAAAGCCTCCCAGGCTTAGCCAGGACTCCCCAGTTCTCTTTAATTTCTCTTTAATGAGAGCAATTTGGCAACAACATAAAATATGCTCTTACCCTTTGTCCCAGTAATTCCATTTCTGGGAATCTGGCCTAAGGAAATAATCCTAAACATGGGGTAGAAAAACATGTTTCACAAGGATGTTCATTGTGGAGTTGTTTATAGTAGCATAAAGTGAAACCACCGCACTGTCTAGGGGAGGGGGTGGGAGTGGTGATGAGACAAACGGGGGTTGAATATTTAATAGGCACTAAAATGGTTGTTCTGAAGATGGGATGGGCATGTCCAGAATGGGTTCAGAATATGGAATGGGCGTATGCTGTAACATGTGAAAAAAGGCGAGTTACAGAATTATATGTACCTGTAAAAAAAATTACGTCTAAAAAATAATCAGGAAAGCAGTATACCAAAGCGCTCATGAGAGGCCTTGATAATGATTTTATCTGAAAGATTTCCTTCTATTTATCATCTTCCAAATCATCTTGAACATTCATGCTTTGCCTTTCTTAGGTTTGAGTTGTAATTTACATTCAGTAAAATTCACCCTTTTAGTGTGCAGATCTGTGGATTTTGACAAATGTGTACAGTCAAGTAACCACCACCACATTCGGGACAGACTATTTCTATCACCCCAAAAAGTTCCTCCACGCCCCTCCTCCAGACCCCTCGGTAACCAGTCCCCTCCCCCATCTGCTGGCAACCGCTGGTCTGATTTCAGCCCCTGTAGTTCTTGCTAATTCCAGGATGTCATACAAACGGAATCATATAGTACGTCTTGCACTGCTTTTACATGGAGAAATAACTTCTAATCTGCTTAATGTTCTCTTAAATGCACCTCTTAGAGCTGGATTTCCTTGCTTCCCCTCAAGTAGAGAATTTAATTTTTCCTTTTTGTCTAACTCAGCCTTTAACCCATGCAGGAATCTCCTCCCATGTAGCTCTGATCATCATGTTCAGATTACCAGGGAATTATCAGTTATCTGTAAAATCATCCCAACAGTGTGAAAGTACCCAGGATGAAGGAGGTCCTTGGTCAGCATTAGCTCACACCTGCATCCAAAGAGCAGCGTCGGAGCGGGGAGGGCTTCCAATCCCGATCTGCCCCGTTACCCTTACAAGCCTCAGGGGCACCCCCTCCGGGTTCTGTCCATGATGATGATAATAGGATCAACAATAGTGGTAGCAGCAGCAGTTAATTTTTCTTAATAAGCATTTTATGTCAGAACAGTTTGAGATGCAAAGAAAAGTTGCAAAGACAGTACAGAGAGTTCCCATATACCCCACATCCCCTTTCCCCAATTGTTAATATCTTACAATAGCATGAGACATTTGTCACAGCGAATGAACCCATATTGATATGCTCTTATTGAAGTCTACACTATATTTGATTTCCTTAGTTTTTCCCTAATGTCCTTTTTCTGTCCCAGGATCTCACATGGGCTCATAGTATACATTTAGTCATCATGTCTCCGTAGACTTGGCGGGGACACATGCTCAGACTTTCCTCGTTTTTGATGAGTACTGGTCAGGTATTTTGAGGACTGTCCCTCAACTGGGGTTTGTCTGATGTTTTTCTCATGGTTAGACTGGAATTATGGCTTTAGAGGAGGAAGATCCCAGAGACAGAAAGGTTAGTGTTTCTCACAATAGTTCATTTTATTGAGTTTTTCAGTATGTTCCAGATGCTGTGCTAAGCCCTTAACAAATTGGATTCCCTTTAAGGCTCCTAATACTCTCTTAAATTCTCATTTTACCATTGGAGGAAATGGGCTCAGAAAGGTGCAATAACTTATGTAAAGACACACAGTAAGTGGCTCAAGCACAGGTCTCATTGATTCTCCAGATTTTGCTTTTAGCCAGTACTGCTTCAAACAGCAATGCATCTGCTTTTAAAAAACAGTATGTATTTATTTATACCCGTTTCCCCAAAATGCCCGCGCTGAAACTTCCAGTCAGGGCCACCTTGAGACAGCTACAGCGGGGTCGTGAAAAAGGCAGGCACAGGTGGTTAGCTGGCCCTCCATCGTGCTGTGGTCATCTGGAAGGTGTTCCCACGGGCTTGGTGGGCACGGGGCGGCACAGGGCCTTGCCGTGTCTTCGTCTCCAGGAGGCTGTGGTGGGAAATAGAAGCCTCCAGGCTTTCTGCTCATGTGCCCAAGGTGCAATTCCAAAGGAACGAGGCTGGCCATTTGCTCAGTCTGGATAATCAAATCCACCCCATTGTGGTCACGCTGTATACCGTTGTGGGATTTTTGGAACGGGTATCTCTGTCGTTTGGTGTGATCCAGAGATTTTCTAGATGCCCTAGTGGCCGCGTCCTAGTACGTGTTCTCTGGCTTCTCTGTGCATCAAGGGGTCAGTGGCCTGGGGTTTGGGACCCAGCCAGACCTAGAAAAGGGAGAGAGATGGCCGTGGGCCACCAAGGAAAGCTCTTCAGCACATCCGGGCACCCAGGTGCCATTGCTTCCCGAAGGAGAGTTTTTTAAATTTATTAATTTATTTTTAATTTAATATTTGAAAGTAGTAACCAAAGCCTCTTCCCAAGTATGTTATGCGTGTGATTGTAAGTAATAACGCGGATGGACATGTTTTTATTTAGGAAAATATTCCTTCATTTGTTAAGGAAATACCAGTCACCTCCTAAATGTCGGGCACGGATTAGGCACAGGGAACAGAGCAGGTAAAAATTCTCGCTCTCGTGGTGCTGAAACACCAGCAGGGGAGACAGCAAGAAACGCAAGCAGAGTCACCAATCCGCCAGGCCCCTGGTGTCGCTGGTATTCTCAGGACAAGACGTGCTGTTGAGGCTGAGTCACTTACTGCAGAATATTGAGAGCGTGCCAGCGCAGGGGCTGTGGAAGAGGGCAGAAGGGCCAGGGGAGCCCACGTGTCTGCCTTTGGGATAACCCGATACGCCATCTTGGTTGGACACAGAGGCTGCCTGGGTTGGTGCCGAGGGGCGGCCCATGCACTGGTGAGAAGGGCTAGATGGACTTGGCTGCCTCATCCCCGCCCTGCCTGGGTGTCAGCAGCCTCCTGGCTCATCTGGGCCCATGCAGGAGCCTCTGGGCTGTTCCCTGCTTCCGCCAGCTGTCTCCGTGCAGCAGTCCCGGTGATGCTACGCCCACCCCACGGGCAACAAGCCCCGAAATCCCACTGGGCCTTCCAGTCCCTCCAGGGATGGCCTGCCCATCTCTTCAAGAACATTCTTACCCGCCCTCCCTCCCTTTGGCCTTTGCTCCTCCCTGAGCACTCCCAGCTTGTTCCCACCCCTGGGCCTTTGCACAGGCCATGGGCCTGCGACGCACTTCCCCTCCGTCTTTCCACGGCGCTCCAGCTCTCTGCCACCTGTCACCACACCCTAGCTTGAGTTTTGGTGCAGCACTTGGCCACTCTCCAATAGTTTACTCATTCGGATATTTTGTTTGTTTGTTGTCTCTTAGCCCTGCCGCGCTTCTGTCTTGTTCACTGCTGTATCCCCAGCAGCCAGCACGGGGCCTGGAACGTAACCGGTGCTCAATAAATATCTGACAGGTGAATGAACGAGTGAATGAATGGATGAACAAATCGATTGGTCAATTTACTCTTACTTCCCGAGCATGGTAACTGATCGTATCAGGGAGATTTGAGGCAGCTCAAGCCCTCAACCTTTTCTCCTCCACCGCCAGTACCACCGTACCTCAGCTTTGGCAGACAGAAATTGAAAATAAAAAACCTCGTGGAGGTCCTCAATCCTCAGGGTAAAATTCACTTGTTGGGCCACAGATTTTAAATTGCTTGTATCACAGCTTAGCGGGTCCGGGCAGAGATCCCTGAGTCAGCAGCTGAGTTCAAGCTTGGCCACGCCCCTTCCCAGCTGGGTGACTTTGGGCAAGTCACAGGACCTGCTGAGTGTCCGCTTCCTCGTCTGTGCAGTGGGGACGGCTCTTGGGACCGTTGTGAGGATTAAAGGAGATAGCACTTGCCATGTGCTCAGGGAGCGCTCGGCCTTTGTCAGAGCGTAGGAGATGTTAGCCGTTATTCTTCTCAGCTGTGTTGCACTCACCTCTGATGCTGCTGAAGTGTGGCTTCCTGGGACCAGAGTGACAAGGACACTGCTGGTTCCCGGTGGCCAGCGCGTCCCCCTGGCGCCTAGCGCCTTCTCCCCGTGACAGCGGAACTCACTCAGCCGTGAGTGGCTGTGGATCTCTCTTGCCCCACCCTTACCCCAGCATTGGCCGATGATAGCCCTTATCATTCCCCCTTTCAGCACAAATGATGGAGCCCTTGCCACGTGCCAGGCACTGGGGAGAGAGAGCAGGGACCAAGACAGACACTGGCCTGACCTCACGGAGCTGCAGCCTGGCTAAGGAGGCAGACAGCAAACAGATAACACATAGGTCCACAGTAATTAAAACGGGTATGGTCGAGACTTCCCTGGTGGTCCAGTGGTTAAGGCTCCGTGCTTCCACTGCAGGGGGCTCGGGTTCGATCCCTGATCGGGGAGCTAAGATCCCACTTGCCTCGCCTCGCGGCCAAAAAACCAAAACATAAAACCGAAGCAATATTGTAACAAATTCAATAAAGACTTTAAAAATGGTCCACATCAAAAAAAAAAAAATCTTAAAAAAAAAAACCAAACGGGCGTGGTAAGCACGTAGGGCACAGGGAGGGATGCAACCAGGTGGGTTATGGGGTCTGGAGAGTAGAAGAGGAGATGCCAGGGGTGGGTCGGGGGGACCACAGCCTTTTGGGGACAAGAAGCAGGCTGAGTGTGCCACGCTGTCAGCAGGCCTGTGTCTGTGTGTGGGTGGTCGGAAAGGGAGAGAGAAGGAGGTGGGGCTGGAGGAGGATGCGAGACCATTCCTTCGGGGCCCGTCGGTGGTGGATGGGAGTGTGGCATATGTGGTTGGGCCACTGGGAGCCACTGAAGGATGCTGAGCAGGGAAGCAGAGGGGTCGAGTTTGCCGACTTGGAATATGGCCCCGAGTGCCGAGTGGAGAACGCGTGCCTGTAGGGGGAGTTGAGGCAGGGAGTCCAGTGGGGGTGGGTTGGGCAGGAGAGGGTGGTGGCTTGGACATGGGGAGGGATGGAGGGGTCCAGGCTCCGGCTGTGCTGGGCCCCGCAGAAGCCCAGAGGAGCAATGCACAGGCCTTGCCCTCAAAGTGCCCCCAGTCTGGTCCCGACTCTGCACGTCCCAACACGTGGGCGGGTGTCCACCATGGCCCCTCCCCTCCAGCTGGATGCTGCCAGCTAGGAAAGATGGAGTCCTTTGGCCCCCAGAGTTGCCAATTGTCTGTGCCAGCTCAGTTTGCTTGTTGCTAGAGTGAGGATGTTTTCCAGTGCAGATATTGTGCCTGATCTTGTAACCAATGTATGTCTTCGCTTTTTCTTTTTTTGTTGCAGCCAACTGGGTACATGGAAAACTCAGTCTCCTACAGCGCCATTGAAGACGTTCAGCTGCTGTCCTGGGAGAATGCCCCGAAGTACTGTTTACAGCTTACAATTCCTGGGGGAACTGTCCTACTGCAGGTAGGATAAATAAACATGAACAAGAAGTTTCTGCTCCATCCCCACTCACTTGCCCTCCTCTTATCCGTCGGAGGGAGACAGCCAGCTATTCAGAGGAAAGGTTGTTAAACTTAGGATGTTTTTTCCTCCAAGCACAAGAAAGGTGTAAATTAGGGCTCACTGTGGGAGACGAAGGAGTGCGTGCAGATTGAGTTCCTACTGCATACCTGCCACCATCCATGTTGTGTTTTTATAAATGCTCTTCACAAAGCCAAAAAAATAGGTTTTCTGATCTTCACTTTACAGGTGAGGAAACTGAGGTTTTCTGATCTCCATTTTACAGATAAGGAAACTGAGGCACGCAGACACAGGCTTTAAAAGGCTGTAGAAAGCAAGTAAGCAACAGATGCTACCTTTTGCTGTACTTCGAGTGAGGAGGTTTCTTACTTCTCATTGATCTCAGTCTTTTGAGACTCTGATGGAAATATGAGCCATCTCCTTGGAAAAGGGTGCATTTTGTGTGTATTGATCAAGACTGTTGGTTGGATATGATGCAAACATTATTCAAATGACCTGAAGCAAAAAGAGAATTTGATGGTGTAACTGTATTAAAGTATCTGGAAGTCGAAGAGAGGACTTCAGGCGTAGCTGGACCCAGGAGTCAAATGCTATCATTAATATTCAGTCTCTCTATCTCCTGGCTTTGCTTCTGTGTGCTGGTCCATTATCAGGCAGAGGCTCTCCATGTGATGGGAAAGATGGACTTCTGGCAGCCTCAAACTACATTCTTGGAGCTTGTAATTCTTAAAAAATGTGAGAACGCATTTTCCTTTCAGTATCTTTCTATAAAATCTCATGGAAGATTCTGATTGGCTGTGCTATCGTCCGATTCACCCCGGGGGATGCCCTGCCCTGGGCTACACGCCCACCTTTACACTGGCAGCTGTGTACTCTGATAGCCCTACCAGGACCTCCTGGGAGGGGAGAGGTGGGTCCACCAAGAAAGGAATTGCGGCAGAAATAATAACACGGCTGCTGCAGTACATACATGTGACATGTTCTGTATCATTTCAGGGAGTGCCACCCCAGTTTCCAACAGGGACCCCAAGTCAGAGACTCCTCGTCCTGAGAGAATGTACTCTCTTCTCATTGGGAGGATGGTCTGCCTTGGGCTTTCTTCTAGGAACGTTTTCTAACTCTGGCAGTCCGGGGAGACCTGCTCTGAGCCCAAAGAGATGCCCCCTAAAACTTGTTAGAAAAGTGGCCACTGGATTGTTTAACAACATCGGAGTCAAGAGGCACACAGTTCGGCCTCTGAGGAGTGCCGAGCCCCAGAAGCTGCGTGTAACAGCGAAACACCCTTTAGGAAAACCCCGTCATTCACTGATGCCTCTTGGAAGACACCAGAGCCACACCTGCCTGTCTGTTTTCTTCTTAAGTCTCTCACTCTCTACGGTTTGAATCACGGAGCACTGAGCCTGCCGTCCCATGTGCCGGGGCTGGCGTGGGGGAGGTGAGTCAGCCCCTCGGCCCCGCCCTCGAAGAGCTCCTGGGCGCCCCCCCGGGCAGACAGAGCCATAAACAAATGACTGCAGAGGTAGCAGCTGAAATAGAGGCCTGTCCCCGAGGACTGGGAGCCCAGAGCAGGGAGTGACCCACCGGGCCTCGGGGGACCAAAGAAGGCTCCCCGCGGGATGGTGACATTAGAGCTGGGTGTAGAGGGATGAGTAGGAGTGTGCCAGGATGGGGGGCACACACTCCAGGCAGAGGGAAGAGGGGGCCTAAAGCATGAATGTGGCGGAGGGGGCGTTTGCTGCCGTGGAGAAGCGGGGGAGGCAGATGCAGGGCCCTGCCCGTGCGTCCAGAGTTGTTGGGTCGCAGCCAGATCATCCAGGTCTTGTTAGCTGAGTGGAGAAGCCACAGTGTTATTCTGGGCGCAGTGGGGAGTCACCGAAAGCTCCTAAGAGGTGGTGGCACAGTGGAGGGATCAGTCTGTTTGCAGGGCAGACGGTGCTGGATCCGTGAGTGCCACGGGCAGGCAGGACGGAGGGAAACCTTGAGAGCGCCCAGCTGGAGGAGGGAGGGCCCCGAGCCCCCAGCTCCCTGGGTGTGATGGTCGCTCCCCTGGTAGAGGCAGCTGGGTGGCCTCATTGCTTTGGTGGCTGGAGGGGCAGCCTACCCCCAAGGAGGACCTGAGCAGCACCTGCCCCGGGGACAGGGGGCGGGGCGGCTTGGAGGATGCAGGTCACCGGGCAGCGCCAGAATGTCCCTTTAATCCCGGCGGTGGCCAGGGGCCGGCTGTGATGACTCGCCCGGCCGGGGCTGCGTCCCGCGGTGGCCCCACGTCAGAGCTCCCCCCGACGTGTTGACGGCGGGCGGGCGGGCCTGCGGCTGCTCCGCACCCCCGTCTCGCTGCCCCCTGCCCCAGTGGACGGCACAGCCGTCGCAGCCCGGGCGCCGGAGGCTGGAACAGGAGGAGGAGGAGGCCTGCGGGAGCCAGGGCGGGACTCAGAGCCAGGGCGGGAAGCGCACGCAGCCTCCGCCCGCCCCGTGTCCGCCCGTCCCCCGGGGAGGCCCAGGTGGGTGCAGCCCTGCCGCCTCGCCGTCATTTCCATCGCTTCTACCTTCCTTCCTCCTTGTCGTCACCCTCCTCCTCTCCCTCCTGTGATTCATGGGTGGCGTGTGGCCGTCTTGTTATGTAAGCGGGTTCGGGTCGTCCTGGAGATGGGCTGCAGGCTGGGAGGTCCGTACGGTTACGGGACAGCCCGGGGTAGGGGTCCCGTGGGGCCCAGGGCGGTGCCCGGAGGTGGCAGGCAGGGCGTCCCCTCCCATGCTCTTGGGACGGTCGGCGGGGTCCTCTGCTTTGGCTTGGTCCCAGGTCCCGTGACAGGAGCCAAAGCAGTGGCGTGACAGAGCAGCCTTCCCTGCTCCGCTGGGGGGCGGGAGGGGGAGGACGAGAAGCAGCCAGGTGTGCTCGGGGGGCAAGGCCACACTTCCTCTGGGTGCTCCTGGTCAGCAGAGGGTGAAGAGGCCATGAACCGTGCTGTCCCTACATCAGCCCCTGGCCACACAGGGTTGTTAGAGCTTAAATTTAAGTTAATAAATCAAGAAGGCAGTTCTCAGTCCCCTCGCCATGTTCCGAGTGCTCAGGGCCCACGTGTGGCCCGTGGCTGCTGTTGTGCAGCTGGAGAACGTTTCCATCATCACACAAAGGATATGACCCCAGAACCTTTCATTTTGACCCCATGCTCCGTGCACCGCTCCCGCCATGGGAAATAGCCTCAGAATGCAGCGGGGGTCCACAGGATTCCAGCATTCCTGCGTCCCCGAGTAGGGTTCCATCCTGCTGCGCGTGGCACAGCCGTTCTCTACGTAGGGGTGATGTCTGGGGGTCACAGGGGTCCTTGCCCTAGCGTGCCCCGTCTCTCTGTCTCGTTCAGGTTCTCCGTATCCATGTATGTCTCTTTCCCTCTGTCTCTCTTTGACACTTCTTTCTCCATCTCTCCCCTCCCCTCCCCGTCTCTATCTCTTGATATACCTCACTCTCTGATTCTCTTGCAGTTTCTTTTCCTCTGGTGTCTTTCTCCAGGCCTGTGTGTCTGGACTTAGCGCTCTCCTCCTCTCTCCCTTCCTCGCTCCCCTCTCCCCGCCCCTCTACCCACAACGTCCTTACACAGCTGCTTTATGAGAATTTGAGTGGGTACCTCACTCAGAGCCCTGGGAACTGACCCGTCTGAGTTCGAGGAAGGCTAAGAAACGCTCTCAGGCGGACCTGCCTCCCCCACTCTGCTCAGAGACACCGAGCAACATGCCTGCAGGTCGAGTCACCACGCAAAGGCGCCAGCCTTCTTCCAGCCTGGGTCCAATCGGTGTGTTTCTGGATGCTTTGCGGTATTTCAGCGTGAGCTCCCTAATGCCATGTTATTGGAATCCCCGGGTGCAGAAAGGACCTATTTATCTTCTTTCTGCCCTTCATGCCCTTTCAGCTGGCATTTCATTGGGAGAAGTAACTCCACGAGTACCTAAACGGGGCCGTGGAAGCATCCTGCGGGGTGCTCTTGCAGGCCTGCGGGGATTAAAGAACAGGGTGGCCGGCAGACCATCTTCCGGGGAACTCTGCCTCCCACGTGGGTTTCCAGCCATTGATGAGAAGCGGACAGAGGCCACGGTTTGAAAAACCGGCTTTGGGGAGGGACAGGAGCAAGGGGACCCGCCCGCCCCCCCTTTCCCGAGAGCTTCTGCTGCTTTCTGGAACGGTTTCCAAGACCCGCTCTTCTCATTGACGTTCCCGAAAGCCCCTCAGGAGGCCAGGCAACTGTTGATCCCAAACGCTGGCAGCAGGGGCAGGGACAGGGCGGGTGCCCTTCTTACTGGAAGCCAGAGAGAAAGACCTTTCCGGCCTGAAAAGCACGTGCTGTTTTTTCCCTAAGAAGTTAGTCCAGGGAAGGCGAACCTGGGAACGCTCACCCACCCACGGTGCACCCTTGGCTGTTTTTCTCACCTCTCGAGACAATACAACAATGAGAGAGAACTTGGCAACTTTCGAAAAGGAAATTAGGCAGAATTTGCCTGGAACGAGGCCCTTTTCAGTATTCGAAAGATTTATCACTAGGAGAGGCCGGCGCCCGCCCGAGCAGGCCTGCCTGCTTCCAGGGGTCTTTCCCAGGCTTGGATCCCGGCTCCGCTGAGTGACCCTCAGGACTCGGAGCTGGGCCCTGTGTCCCGTGGGGCCGGGTCATCCAGGCTCAGCCCTTCACACGTCAGTGTGGTGACTCGGCAGACACTCACTCCGTCCCCCAGGCGGGGCACAGCCCAGCCCGCTCTCCATTCCCCTGGAAGGCACTTAGAGATGCCTGTGCTGGGATTCCGGACGCCCCTCAGCAGCCCCTATCCCTCTTCGAAACCAGACAAGCCAAAGGGAGGAGCAGGAGGACCCATCCTCTCTGGGATGTCGCATCCTCTCCGGTTCCGTCATCGAGAGGGGACGCAGCTGGGAGGATGCGGTGGCCACACCACAAGTCGCCTCCCCTCTTCTGGAGGAAACTTCTGGCCTCCCCTCTTGTTTGCGGTGTGGGGCCTCCTGGTGATTGGAGCCTTCCGGTTCATCAGCACGGCGCTTTCAGATTCCCCAGCCCAGTTCCTGGGAGCCCAGCTGCAGAGAGAGCAGGCTGGGGGCTCAGACCAACCGGAGGCCCAGCCCAGCTCTACCGTGCTCTCTCTACCTTTGTAACCTTGGACAGCAGGATATCCTCTCTGGGCCTGCAGTGTATCTGGAAACCGGACCCATAATACCTGTCTCCTTGGGCGCTGTGACGATCAGCGATATTACACGTAAAATCCTTAAACACTGGTTATGCCTGGTGCACGGTAGGTGTTCAGGAAAAGACTGCCATGATGATTTCTAGAGCCCTAGTCAAATATGACATGGGGAAGAGAGGGTATCAAGGCTGGACAGTTCTTTTGAAGTTTAGTGCACATGAAATGTTCTTCAGTGAACAGAATGGGTGTACTGATGCTTCACGCAGCCATCCATCTATTCACCTGCCCATCCGTCCATTTATCCATCAGTCTGTTCACCCATCTGTCCATCCACCTATCCATTTATCCATGTATCCATCCAATCATTCATTCATTCATTCAACAAGTCAGCCAAACTTTCATTTAACAAACATTTATCTGAGTTTTATGGACACAGTGTTGAATAAGTCAGACACGGTCCCCGACCTCACAGGGCCCACAGGCTGGAAGGAAGCAGAGCAACGAGACAAGGGATTACAGGACAGTGTGATCTGTTCAGTGAGGCATCATCACCTGATGTGGTCAAGGGTGGCGAGGGGGAAGGCACCACTCAGACAGGCGTTCCAGAGAATTGACATTTCAGGTGGGACACGAAAGGTAAACAGTTCAGCAGGCATTGAGGGAGCGGGTGAAGGGAGAGCATTCCTCGTGGGTTGTACACACTGTGTGAAAGCCAGACTAAAACAAAGCAAGCCAGGTTATGCTAGGTTATGCTGCCGTGACAAGCAGCCCCGAATTCTAAGTGGCTTCAAACAGCAAAGGATTATTTCTCACTCAGGCTGCATGACCATCATGGGTCTGCTGGGAGCACGCCCCATCTGCAGTCTTTCTGGTCAGCAGGGCAGGGGGAAGGGACCCACTCAGTCGTGCGCTGGCTCGTCAAGGCTTCCACCGGAAGTGACGCAAGTCCCATGGCTGTGCCTTCCTACCGCGTGCCCGAAGGAGAGCTGGAGATGTTGGGGGAGGACGCGGATGAGACCGCAGCAAGTCTGGGTCTTGGTTTCCTCATCAGAAACAAGGCTGGAGAGGAGAAGGTTGGGTCTGAGTCGGGTACTTACCCTTTGGTCCGTGGTGTGTTCTGAAACCGCTTGCACAATTGTGTGTGTGTGTGTGTGTGTGTGTGTGTGTGTGTG
>NW_021145795.1:0-18856 GCF_002837175.3 Physeter macrocephalus | reverse complement strand
GCACTTACCCTTGGCTCCGTGGTGTGTTCTGAAACCGCTTGCACAATTGTGTGTGTGTGTGTGTGTGTGTGTGTGTGTGTGTGTGGTGGGGGGGGTTGTACACGTGTGTACGTTACTTGCGTGCGAGTCCAACAGCTTGTTTCGGGCTCTCAGAGGGTTTCAGGTTCCCGTAAACCCCCAAAAGACCAAGTAGCCCTGGTCTGGGTGATCCTTGAGATCCCTTTGAGCCTCTGAATCAAAGAGCCGTTTGTTACAGTGGACGAACACGGCCAAGGCCTCTGTCTTCCTCCAAAGTGCAGCGAGCCTGCAGCAGAAGAGGGCACTGTGGCCGCCTCCCCTCCCAGTGGAGTTGGAAGGGATGAGCCCGCGGGTGGACGGGAGACATTGGGTGTCTCTGCCTCCCAGGGAAGGGGGCTCGGGAAGCTGGGTGGCGTCACCCTTCCCCGGCAGGCTCCTTGTGCTTTGCCTCGCCTGAAATTAATTCACTCCGCGGACTTTTTAACACCAGGCTCGCTGCGGAGGCAGCAGTTGTTCCCACTGGATCCTGCCTCCTTTCCTAATCCTGTGGGCAGGACAAATAACTGGCAGGGGGCGTGGGGAGCGTAAGGGCTCTAAGAGCTGGGAAGCGGGGGAGGGAGGGTGGGCCTGGCCAGGGCCGCGGGGAGGGCAAGGGGTTTCAAAAGCAGAGAAGAGTGGGCGAGTGCCCTCGAAGAACGGTGGGCATGGGGGCGATGGTGTGGTCAGGGCAGGGCCGGGTCGGACCCCTGCGTGGGCCGCAGGGCCTTCCACCTGCTCTGAGACTCGATTTCCTCATCTGTGAGATGGGAGTTTGCACGCACTCTCCCACGTGAGCAAACACTTGGAAAACTCAGATTGTCCTGCCTGAAAGGTTAGGCTGAGAGGGGAGATGACAGAGGGCAGGTGAGCTGGTGGTTGATGTCCCTGAAGCAATCCTCCTCCCCTCCAGACAGTGAGACGGCTGTGAAAGGCGGGGCACACAGACCCAAGTGAGACCAGGACAGGGCTGCACCGGACACGGGGCACGAGAGGAAATCTCTGGAGCTGTCCCTGCTCAGCAGCGAGCTGGGCACATTGACTGAGCTCTGGGCAGGGCCAGAAGCATCTGGTGTGTGAGCCCTGGGACCTGGCAGTGCCAGGAGGGCTCACAGTGTAACTGGGAGAAGCTGTGTCTCTGGGAGCCGGCTGGCTCCTTCTGGAGAGACAGCTGCAGGGGAGAACGGATCCGGCAGGGCCGTGGACATCCATCAGGACTCTAAGACGCAGCAGCAGAGATGGACTCAGGCTGTCGCAAGCAGGACGGGAAATATACTAGAAGGACTGGCGGGAGCCTGGAGAGCAGGCTTAGAAAGTAGACTGGCGCTGAGGCCGGCGGGGGGACCGTGTCCCCGCCCGGTAACCGTCTCTAAAGGAAGACACAGCCCTTGCTTCCTGATGAATTGTCACCCCCCAACCCACCATCTTGACATCACTGGCTCGAGACCCGAAGTCCTGGGCAGGAGCTTCCGATTGCCCAGTCAGATCACCTGCTCACACATGGCCAAGGCAGGGGCCGGGAGGCCCATTTAAAGATCTTTGGTCCCCTGCTGGCCTAGGCCTAGGTTGGGGTTCTGGGCTTTCACTGCCGTGGCCCGGGTTCAATCCCTGGTCGGGGAACTGAGATCCCACAAGCTGCGTGGCATGGCCAAAAAAAAAAAAAAAAAAAAAAAAAAAAATCTTTAACAGGGACTCACCCGGGAGAGGCCCCAGAATGGGAAGGGCTGGGCCTGACTGCGGGGAAGACTGGTCTGTGTTGGACTGGACTGCCGAGGCAGAGAAAGGAGTCACCATCCGCCACTTACTACCATTGCCCTCCTGTTTCTTGCCTTGTGTGTGTTCATCGGCTCTTGTGCAACCAGCCCTGATGGTACTGGCCATGCTAATCAGAGTGAGGGATCTGGAAACGAGACCCTGCCCTCAGGGAGTGTACAGTCCTCTCGTTCATTCGTCTGTTCATTCCTTCAGCAGGTCTCTCTTGGGCACCTCATGCCCCAGGCCCTGGGGCTACAGTGATGGTCACACACGGGTCACTCGTGTTGGCAGGGCAGCACGGTGGGTTGGCCAGTGGGCGCAGAAGAGGGAGAACGTGGGTCTCCTTCCCCCGCTCCTTCTCCACTTCCCTATCCTCTGCTCTCTCCTCTCTCTTCCTTTTTGTCTGCACTCGGTCTTTCAGTCCAGCCAGTGACGCCTTGTGGGCGCTGTCTGGGCCCCCCGTGGACCCTCAGAACCAATGCAGTGATCTATGTCAGCACTAAAGCAACCTGGCCATGCCTCCTGTGTTCGCTTCCTACTGCTACCATGGCAAATTACCACACATTCACCACAAAAACAGCACAAATTTGTTATCTGACCATTGTGAAGGGCCGAGTCCAACACGGGTCCCACTGGGCTAAAATCAAGGTATGCGCAGGGCTGGTTCCTTCTGAAGCTCTAGGGAAGAATCCATTTCCTTGCCATTTCCAGCTTCTAGAGGCCGCCTGCAGCCCTGGGCTCCTGGCCACATCATTCCAAGCTCTACTTCCCGCTCTGACTCTCTGACCTCCTGCCTGTCTATTATATAGACCCCAGTGATGACATTGGCTCACCCAGAGAATCCAGAATCATCTCCCCATCTCGGGGTTCTTAACTTAATGACATCTGCAAAGTCCCTTTGCACCTAAAGTAACACATTCCCAGGGTATTAGGACATGGACAGTCTTTGGAGGCCCCTCATTCAACCTACCACACCTCCCCTCTCTCTGCCTACCTCGGTGTGTTAAAAAGCAGGGACGTGGTTGTGGGCCAGAAGCATGCTGCAGCCAGCTTATACTGGCTTGTGCCAGTTCCCAAGAGCCGATTGGGGTCATCTCTTCTCGGCTCTGGTCCAGGGACGGCCCCTGGTAGCGTGGAATCAGCCAAGTGCCATCATTCGCAGAAGTCCACGCACACTGTGATCGGGGCTTTTTATCCAGGAGAGCCTGTTGTTACACATTTACCCGCACAGCACTGGCCGTGCTGCTGCCGGATCCCTGCCGTTGGTAGTGTTAGCACATGCCTGGCGCTGCGCTGAGTAAGCATTCTACATGGATTATCTCATCATCTGGTATCTTTGCACCGCTACTCCTGAGTGTGGGATGTATTTTGTCACCCTAATGAGCAAGAATTGTCATGAGACCACAGCTAGGTCAGCACTGACAGGAGGTGACCCAGGCATGGACCCTCCAGAGGGGGGCTTCTGGTCCCCGTGGTGGACTCCCCTTCAGCCTCGGCTGCCCCTGTCAGGCGTCACGGGCTCTGCATCATCAGGGAACTCGCTCCAGGTCACACTGCTAGACCATGGCAGAACGGGGGCTTGAACCCGGGTCTGCTGGAGACTCAGCCGCTGCCACGTTCCTGCATCCCATGGAGGGTGTCCCCCAGCCTGCCCCCCACGTGGGGCAGACAGGCAAACTCACCTTGCCTCCAGGTGCAGGGGTGGATCCGTTCGGGGTTTGGAACGAGTCTCCGAGCTTTGCCCACGGGAGCCTGATTCCCGGCTGCGCAGGCCGCTGAACTGGTTCGTTTGTTCCGGCCCAGAGATTTGCCCAAACTCTGCCCTGGGCGAGCTGCTGATGTTTCGTCGACGATTTGGTGGGAGTCAGGGGAGGTAATCTGCAAGACCTGGATCTCCTTGAAGGAGGGTGACCCCAAGGTGCGCACGCTGCGCGTACGTGCACGTGTACACCTGCGTGGCTCGGGAAAAGAAGATGGGCGTTCCTGCTTGGGGCGAGGCTCTGGCCTTGTCAGAGCCGCTTGCCCATCAGGGTCACGGCGACTTGAAACAGGGAGCCGCGGGGTCAGGCAGGGAACAGGCGCTGCATTTCTGCCTTGGGGGTGGCCAGCAGCAGACTTGAAATACCCGTCACCCTGTGGTTTCAGCGTGAGTCAGGCCGCTGGTTCAGGCCCTGCCGGGCACCTACTGCCTGTGAGCCCGTGGGAGACTTTAACCTCCCGAGCCTCAGTTTCCTCATCTGTACCATCGGGATAACGACGCTGACGGTGCCAGCTTCCCAGCACTGACTTGCTAGGACTGGATGAGCCAGTCCGCGCGTGGGGCTTAGTGCCTGTAAATACTGCTTTTGCCATCAGCAAATCTGCTAGAACCGGGGGCGAGAGCGGCGTGAGGCTGAGCCGCCCGAAGTCTCTCAGCTGGTGTGGTGCAGATCAAAGAAGGCCTGGCTCCCTGCACGGTGCTTTGTAATGTAGTTCTGCCCGAGGTCAAGGCTGGATGCTCTCTACCACGGCTTTCTGCAGTTGGCAGGAGGTGCAGTGGTTAAACCCGCAGGCTTGGAGGCCAGGCTCCGGGTTTAAATGCGGTCAGTTGAGCTCGGGGTCTCAGTTTTTCCCTTTGTGGAATAGACGTGGTATTGCCCACCTCGCAGGGCTGTCGTGAGGGCTGATGACAGCTTACGTGGGTGACAAAGGCCCGGTGCCTGGAGCAGGGCTTGGGGAGCACCCAGGCAGCTCCATTATCATCGTCATCTCCCCACACGCCTCTTCCCCACTCATCCTGGCCCTGGCCCCTTCTCTGATCCCGGATGAGTCGAGATATGTGTACAGTTAAAGCTCTTCCAGCCACCAGTGTCTACCGCGCAGAATAAGCGCCCGGTGGCTGCAATGTCTATTGCAGACAAGTCCCCCCAGGTGACCACTTCTGGTTTGGTTTTACACACAAGGGGTTCAGCTTGGTGCATGCCTCAGAAGGCTCTGCAGGGTCACAGGGCAGAGCCTGCGGGACAGAGCCGGCTGGGGCTCTCATGCTGGCCTGTATAATGCCCTGAAATGCTGCAAGCCAGTGACTTGACCTTGCTGTCCTGTTCTTCTCGTTGCAGGCTGCCAACAGCTACCTGCGAGACCAGTGGTTCCATTCTCTGCAGTGGAAGGTAAGTGCTGACTCGCTTGCTGTTGGAGGAGCTGGTCTGCCACCCAGAGACGTGAGGGCAGAGGTCTCCTGCCTTCTAGGAGGCTCAGCCCAGGAGCTTTGCTCCACTGTGTGGAAGCCCCCCACCTCCCTCTTGGACGGTTGATACCTTTCCCCCGTGCGATGTGAAACTGTGCTCCTGCCTGGTTGGCCCTTGACTTTGCCCAGGAGCCTTATCGTGTGGTGCCTGCTTCTGAAAGGATCAAAGAACTGCTTGATCTCAGAACAGGGGCTCATCTGAGGGGCTCGGGCAGGCTGCACTTGAGGGGATCAAGGTGATGGGTTGAAAGTAACTTCCAAAGGCGCCAGCAGAGGTAAATTTATCAGCGATTCAGAAGCCCAACCGTATTTCCAGAGGCTTCACTTCCTTTGGCCTAATTTCCCAGTTCTAGCTCTGCATAGGATGGTCCCTGGCCTAATACGCATGGTGAATTAGCTCCCGACTGGTCATGTTCAAGACCCAGGGGCCAGATTTATGAGAAGGGTCCTCCCAGCCCCCACGTTCTGCTTGCTGACTTGTATAAAGGCTTTGTATACACTTAGCAAATTTTCAGACACAGATTTGCAGTCGAAAGAGGTAACTAAGTTGTGTGACAGAACTCAAATTCAGTGTTGTCTTTTCTTTTAGAGGGGGGTGCATTTATTGTCACTGTTCCCAAATGTACAAAAAGAAAAGATAGAAAATAAGCCCCCAATCTGTGGCTCAGGACCCCCGCAACCCTGCCCCCCCCCCCGCCCCGCCCCGTCTCTCCTGCCTTCTGACCTTTTAGTTTAGAACAAGGCGTGACAGGCCTGCGGGCTCGCAGAGCCAGCAGGGTCTGGCTAGGATGACCGGTGCCTGTCCTGAGCTGTCACCTTTACTGTAATCTGGAGCGTGGCGGGGGGGCGAGCAGCTGGCCCTGGACAGGGTTTGAGACCATGTTCCATGTTGGGATGACCAAAGGGACACTTAGAATTCTTCTCGTGCCTCTGGAGGGGCTCTCGTCACAGCTGGGCGGAGGACAGAAATACAACCCCGGAAAATTACATTCCTGGTCCCAAAGAGGGCCACTCGCCTCCTTTCCCCGACAGCTGCAGGTCCTCTCCCTTGTGCCCGTGTGGCCATCTCAGAGGCTGAACGCGAGTCTCCAAGTTGGGGGCCGCAAAGGGAGAGGACTAGCATTTACTGAGCACCTATTGTGTGTCTGGAACGTGAGGCTGGCCCATCACGCCTGTTTCACCCTTGCGGCAGCCTCGTAAGGCGGCTTGTTATCACTGCTCCCGTTTTTTGTACAGGGAAGGCGAGGCCAGACCGGGAGCCCAACTCCCGTAGCTGGTAAGGGCCTGGGGCAGTGTTCAGGCCCAGGTCTTTGCCGTTCCTGGGGGTTTCTGGACGCAGGCAGGAGGCCCCGGGTGACAGCTAAGCAGGCAAGTGGCACATGTCTGCTCGGAGTCTGCAGGTGCTGCTGAGAGCTTGATTTCTGCAGGGACATCGTCCCTAAGGTCTGGCTCTCTGCAGCCAGGTGTGTCCCGGGACAGGCAGGACATACATCAGGACCTGCCAGGGGCCACCTGGGAGATAGATGCCAGAGCAGTCGAGAGGGAGGGAGGAATAGAGGCATGGTGCAGTGGTGGTCCTGCAGGAAGAGGCCACTTCACCGCCACGGCCAGTGGTTGCTTAGCGGCTTCCCTCTTCTGGCCTTCATGCGTGTTTTCCTTGTGAGTTCTCAGTAAGTGATTGCTTTGCTTTTCCTTAGCTCAGGGTGGGGCCGGAAGTACTTGGAGACATACCGCCTACTTGACAGGTTGGGGAAACGCCTCTTTGAAAAGGTGGCCGAGATCAGTGTCAAGGAAGAGGTGGTCTTTAGCGGATTCCACAGAGCTCTGCTTTCCTCCTTGCCCTGGTAACCATTTTCTGGAATCTCTGGGAACACCTAAAAGGCAGTGCTTGTGAAATGTGTGAATATTATGCAGCTACAAGGGATGACTAAGATGGTGAGCCCAGAAAGCCAAATTTCAAATTGCGGGAGACGGTGACAGCCAGCAGGATGGTTTAAGAGTGACAAGCTTGAAATGTACAAATTCAGACGTCAAGGATTGCATGTGGGGTTCAGACAGTTGATTGAGCACGTACAGAACTGGGGATCCCTGGGCTTCTAGCAGTTCTCATAAAGACCTGGATATCTGCCCTCAATTTTGGTGGTGTTTGGTTTGTTTATGCTGGTTAAATCGAATCAGTTGAATTTTTAAAAAGAAAAGAAAGCGAGCATCCAGGAAACTCAGATCAGGATATCAAGGAATCAGCAAATGCTCAGCAGTGAGTGGCCCTTTTGCCAGGTGATGGATGGTGACCTTTGTTCTCAGTGTTTCGATATTTGCTTGTGTCTTAGGCATGTGTAAGATGCAGGCAGTTTTTCCCTTTGGACAACCCCCCCCGCCCCAATAATTTAGGTATGCTGCCACCAGGTGGCAGTGATATGTCAGTATCAGCAACCTGATTTCATTTCTGTGGCTCTTTGCCGCTCGGTTTTGATGAGATTGGAGGGAGGCGTGCTCTCCTTCCTTGTAAAATGGCAAAGAAACAGACGGTGTTTTTGAGGTACTGCCTGCTGGTGAAATGAGTTGAGACCCAGATTCGAATCCTGGTTCTATAGGTGATTCATCTTGTGGTCCGCATAGATTCTAGCAAGTGTTCATCGATCCGTATGTGGTTACTGCGTACCTACAATATACAAGGCACGGCCAAGGGCTTTCCTGTTCATTGTCATTCAGCAAATGACGAGGCTCAGAGAGGTCTAGTTACTTGCCCATAGTCACACAGTGGATTTCAGTACAGATTCATGGAGCTGCCCTTTCTCCTGCTTGATCCAGCTGTGCCTGATCCTGAGCTTTAGCCTTTTCAGCCCACCCGGGATGTGTCCTGCTTCTCCTGCCTGATACAGCCACTCTCTCCACTGTATTTACCACCAACCATTGGGGGTTTTTCTTTTTCTTTCCTTTTCTTTTCTCTATCTTTAACTAAAAGGGGGGGAAAATCAATAGAACATCAAAATTAAGGACTTTAGAAATCCCACAACCTCAGCTTGAGTTTTTAAATTTTCTGAATGTTGTGTTTATCACTTTTTCTCCTCTACCAACGTATCCGTCCCCATTGTAGCTGCAGCGCACATAGAGAATACTTTCTCTATTTGTAAAGAATGTTAGCTCTTAAATGCTGCGTTCCTGTTGCTTTATCGAGTTTTTATCCAGTTATACTGACACCTCCAGGGCATTCTCCACAGGTGTGATATTGCCTCCTAGGGGGTCGAAATTGGTATTTGGGGGCTTAAAAAACCTTAAGTTATTCCAGTGGAGCGTGGCCTTCCTAGTTCAACCTACTCAACAAAATCTTATTGTCTAGAATTTAGTTTCAAAGGGATCAGGGCAAATTGGTGGCGGGCCGGGGGCGGATATCTTAAAAGGCTCCTTAGGGGAATGATAATGGAAAAAAAAACTTGAGAAGCACCGCTCTAGAATCTACCTCAGGTTGTGATGTGGAACAAGGCAGGGTCTGAATAACACACCCGTGTGACGCTCTTGATGCCTGTCTCCATCCTGGGGGTCCCGTTGCTCTCGTGGCCTCAGCTCAGCTCTGTGCGTCCACAGGCCGTCGCAGCGCGGCGTCGGGAGCGATCCCTCCACCCTGGGCTCTGTATTTTGAGCGTCATCTCAGCTCACTGAGTGGTCTGTTGTTGACATTTGCATGTGAGGGAATCGGAGTCACTTGTCCAAGGTCCCAAGGCCCCCAGAGGGGGGACAGGGCTTTGACCCACAACATCCTGGCCCCCGCACCCCCTTCCCTACCTCTCCCGCTCGCCGGGCATCTCTGCCCTTCCTCCCGGACCCCCGCCCTTGGGCAGCACTGGTCAGGGAGGTGCAAGGAAGGCCTGAGGCCCGGAGGAGGACAACAGGAAGGGGGTGGGACCCCAGCGTCAGCCCCTCCCAGGATGCCCTGGAGCAGAGCACGCCGTCCTCAGGGCTCTCTGGGGAGGCCAGGCCTGTTTGGTTTGGGTGGCTTGGCCCCTGAGGCCAGTTCCTCGGGGGATGGAGGCATAAACAGTTGTACTGAATTAATGAGGCCTCATTTCTGACTCAGATGCACCTTGGAAGCCAGGTCCTGTGGAGACAGGCCTGCCCGTGTGTGTCAGGCTGGGAGGGGACAGGCCTGTGTGGGTGGACGAGGCCAGGAGGGGACAGGCCTGGTTTGTGTGACCGAGCCAGAGTGTGCTGCAGGCTGTGAGGGCCCAGTGTGTGTTTATAACGCTGTCAGGAGGCTGGCCTGTTTCTGGGTTCAAGCCGAGAGGCCCAGGTGCTCACAGCTGTGAGGACAGGCCCGTCTGGGCACACGAGAGCCTGGACCACAGGCCCTGAGTACCTGGCTGGGAAGAGACACGTGCATAAGGTGCCCCCGAAGGAGCCCCGAAAAAGCCAGGTACCAAAAAGCGCCCGCTTTGTGTAGCCGGCGCTTCTGGTGCCTCCAGCTCTGAAAAACGCCTTCTCCCTTCCTGAGAGGAGTTCCTCGGCCCTTGCACAGAAGTCTTGAAAACCAAGATGATTTTCTCCCTGGGGGAAGCTGGGTCACCAACGACAGCCCCGGGGGCCGACCGAGCGCCGGGGCGGGGAGCAGACCGTGTGAGACCAGAAGCTGCCTGTTTTCCTGTTGCAAGGCTGCCAGGCAGAGGAACGCACTTGGCTCTGGGAAACTCCCAGCCTAGGTTCGCATCCTCTCTGGCCTGCTGCCCTGGCCACGCTGCCGCCCTCTCCCCGAGTCCCCAGGCAGGGGACGGCCTGGGGCGGCCACAGCAACGTGGTCGCCCCATCCTCTGTAGAGAGTAGGAGGGTGGAGAAGAACGTGGGGTCTGTGTGTATGTGTGTGTGTGTGAGTGCGAGGGGGTGACTGTGTTATGGGTGCATGGGGTGTGGGCTGTGTTTATTTGGGCCTCAGTTTTCTCTTCTGTGAAATGGGGAAGTCGCTGGCTAGCACCTCGCCCACTGGGTCAGTGTGAAGAAGGGCTGCCCTCCCAGAGCTGTGGGGGCGTCATCCCATGCACCCTTAGCAGAGCAGTCAGCGGGTGGGAGTGGGCGCCCAGCCCCTGCAGTGCCCCCGCGGCATGTCTGTAAGAGCCGAGGGGCTGGGCAGTCTGTCCTCGGAGGGCCCTGCCTGGCGCAGGCCGTGGGGCGCTCCTACCGCCAGGCCTGCAGTAGTGCTTCCGCAAGGTCTCTGCTACCCCGTCTCATGGATGAGAGGATGGCCATTGCCAAGGGCGGCTGCTCCCAGTGGTGTCACAGTCTAGCTTCCACATCGGGCCCTGGGCTGAGCCCCAACCAGGGTCCCCGGTGCATAGGTGAGGAACTGGGGGTGCAGGGCGTGGGGCTGGGAGCCTGGCTTCTCTCTCCCATCGGGTCACCCTCTTGGGAAGGCTGGACCATCATCCCCAGTCCCATGCAGGGAGACAGGCCCCACTGGTGCTGAGATTCTTGGGGGAAGCTGGGTCAGAGGGGACAGAAGGCCCTTGAGCTGATGCCCCTCCCCTGAGGGGAAGCTGGGCAGGGGAAGGGTGGGACCCTCCAGTGGGTGCTGTCACCCTCCACTCTGACCTTCCTCCTGGACCCTCCTCCCTCTCCCTCTTGATCACAGGAGTCCAAGGCCTTTACTCCCGGGGGAAGAGCCACTTCTAGTCCCACAGCCACGGCGCCTGGACTCCCCCGCTCTGCCCGCTGCAGATCCGCCCGAGCACGCATCCCCTGGCCCACGTGCCCGAGCCTAAATCCAGCCCTGCCTCAGCGCATGGCGGCAGGTGGCCTCAGCGCCCTCCATGGGATGCTCCTCCTGTGCTGAGCAGATGCCACCACCTCGCTCACCACCCCGCTGAATCCCCACAACCCTGAGGAGGGGACGCGTCCTCCCGCTTCCCCATTTCACAGATGTGGAGACTGAGGCCGAGAGGTGAACTGCTCGCTCAAGGGCCCGCGCCTATCAAGTGACGGAGCTGGAGTCTGAACACAAGTTTGATTCCAGAACCTGGGATCGTAACCACTGGGAACGCGGCTTCCACCGCACACGTGTGTGCGCGCACACGTACGCAGACACGCGTACGCGCCGGGCAGTTCCTCCCTCACACCTGCGGGCTTGTGCTCCTGACCATCCCATCGCCTGTCTGTCCTCGTGCCTTGTGTGTCGGGGGCTGTGGTATTTTTGTCTCATGAAGCATTTCGTGAGAGCTTTACATTTTTCTCTGAGTCTCACAGACGTCCCCGTGAGGATTATGTGAATTAACCTCTGACTTGGCAATCCCCTGCTTCTTGTGGGAAGGGCCGAGTGCCCTGCCCGCCCTGCATGGCGCACGGCACACGGCAGACCACCTGGGCCTGGGCCCCGGCAGGTCAAGGTCAGGACCAGCCACTTACACACGTGCCCAAACACACCGTGTCCCCCGTGTCCCCAGATTCGAGCATCGAGGCTGTGTTACCTGACCTAGCCTTGCTCCTGGCCCCCCTTGGCTCTGGGCCACGCGCTCCCACGTGGCTCCTGCTGGGCTCACAGTGTCTAGAGGGAAGACAGTGACCCCTGTTTCACCTCCTGCCATTTGCACACGGCCCGTCCCTCCTGCCCCGCTCCCCTCTTTCTCTGCCCTTCTACCACGATCATGGAAACGCCTTTACAACCACATTCGAGGGCAGAGACTCCTCTGCTTCTGCCAGTCCCCACCTGAGGGCGGGTTTTACTCCTGGAAATGCCCTTCCAGCTTTCGTCCACCTTTGCACGGACCTTTTGACAGCCGTGGCCAGGTGCGCAGACGGTCCTGCCAGCGTAACGCTGCAGCTTAAACGTTTCAGCGTATGTCCATCACGTCTGTAGAGAGGTCGTGGCATAATTGACCAAAGGACCTGCTTTGGGGCATTTGCACTGTTCCTGTTTTTTCTCAGTTATAGATAATGCAGTCATGACTGTCACCTATAGCCAAGCTTTCGCTTCTTTTGAACTACTTTTTAGGGCAGGTTTCCAGAACAGTGGTTACCAGGCAGAGAGTAGGGGTATCTTTGTGTGTGTGACTCCTTCCGCCTACTGCCCATCTGCTCCCCAAAGAAAAATTTCTGTAATGCCTAAGGGGAGAGCTCTGGGCCACACTGCCTGCGTTCAAATCCTGGCTCTACTGCCCACAGGCTCTGTGACCCTGGACTAGCTGCTTTCCTCTGTGGGCCTCTTTTTCCTCCTGAATAAAGTGGGGGTCATGATAAGACCAAGCTTATTAGGTTCCTGTGAGAGTTAAATGGGTTAGTAGCAGTAAAGAACTTAGAATGGCACCTGCCATGTGAATAAGTATTGGATCAATGTTAATTATTCTTCTTTAGCGATCAAGGCCTCTTTCCCTTTGTGTAGAAAGTTTCCAAAGGACAGGGCTCTAGAAGAAAGGGGGCACATGTATAGCACGCGTGCCACCAACCTCCAGTGAGCCCCATGACAGGCATCACTAATCAATCACCGAACTCTTTTCCCCCTGAGGCAGAACTCTTCTCCACATAGTACCCGCTGGTCAACCTGAGCTGACAGAGGGAGCGAAAGCTTCCCACCACACCCACTTTAGTGACCTCCTGGACCTGTGGAATTTGAGTATTACTGGGAATCCACGTCCAGTCCCGTCAGTTCTGGCCTGTGTCTCCTTGGGGCTTTTTCACGGGAGCCTTTGCTGAGCTTCCTATTCTCCGCTGCCTGGGAAGGTCATGAGTGTCAGCCGTCCTGCCTCTGAGCAGGAAGGTAAATCAGGGAAGCAGGGCAAGGAGGGCAGGAGTTGCCCTCGGTCCTTTTACAGGCCCGGCCACAGGTCTGCTTCCTCCAGGTCGAAAAGGCAGGAATTCCATCCAGATTAATTTCTGGCACTTGGTCAGAGAGGGCTTTGTGATTTCCTGTGAGGGATCAGAGGGATTCCACAGAGAACTGTGAAAGGAGGGGCTCTCCCCACGAGGCAGGGGGCCCTTCGGGTCCAGGACTTCTGGGGGGGCCCTCAGCGGGAGGTGTGAAAGGAGGGGCTCTCCCCACGAGGCAGGGGGCCCGTCGGGTCCAGGACTTCTGGGGGAGCCCTCAGCGGGCGGTGTGAAAGGAGGGGCTCTCCCCACGAGGCAGGGGGCCCGTCGGGTCCAGGACTTCTGGGGGGGCCCTCAGCGGGTGGTGCAGCTGGTGGCAGAGCCAAGCCCCAGAGAGCAGAGGCCCTCACAGAGGTGAGTCCAGCCAGGCCACTTCTCCTGCACCTGTGGTCAACGGAACTCGAGGGAGGCCACGGGCCCAGGCTGCCAGTCCCCCGGGGAGGGCCACAGTCCAGTCTCCAGCGACTCCCAGCCCGGCTCACGGCCCCCGGTGGGTCATCGGGGACCCCGTAACTAATAACAAGGGAAGCTTCAGGGATTGAAACTAACAAGTGGCAGAGGGCAGGACGGCCTGGGGAGGAGAGCTCACGTTCTTGTGGGCTTTCTTTACAGTAAACGGAGAGAACAGTTACTGGGAACCTACTAGCTTCAGGAGCTGTGCTGGGGGCTCTGATGTGTGCTCTCTTGCAGTCTTCTCAAAGTCAGGCCCATCTTGAAGGAGGAGCTGAGAGGGCAAAGGGGCTTGTCCATAGCTAGAGCCAGGCAGAGCTGGGATTTGAACCCGGGGTGGTGGGTCTCCGGGCCCAACCCCCTTATTCTGGTGGGAGGAGGCGCCACCTCAGGCCTGGAGAGGTTGCAGGCGTGGGCGGCGTAGCCCCATGTCTGAGCCCACAGAGGCCGGGAAGCCCCAGATGGGCGTTAAGCCCTTGCAGTAGTCCACTTTCCCCAACCAGAGCTCTCTTTGGAATAGACATGGGGCACTTTGGTCTGTTTCGTTGTTGTTGTTTTGATAAATTTATTTATTTATTTTTGGCTGCGTTGGGTCTTCGTTGCTGTGCGCGGGCTTTCTCTAGTTGCGGCGAGCGAGGGCTACTCTTCGTTGTGGTGCATGGGCTCTAGGCGCATGGGCTTCGGTAGATGTGGCACGTGGGCTCAGTAGTTGTGGCTCGCGGGCTCTGGAGCACAGGCTCAGTAGTTGTGGCACACGGGCTTAGCTGCTCGGCGGCATGTGGGATCTTCCCGCATCAGGGCTCGAACCCGTGTCCCCTGCATTGGCAGGCGGATTCCTAACCCCTGTGCCGCCAGGGAAGTCCTTTGGTCTGTTTTTTAAATAAACTTTTCATTAAGGGATAACATACATGTAGAAAAGTGCATAGATCAAAAGAGTGCTGCTGGATGAATTCTCACAAATTCTCACAGAATCAACCTGTGTAACCACGCAGATCAAGACACAGAGCATGACCACCTCCCTGCAGGCCCTCCAGTCCCTGCCATCCGCCCCCCCAGCACAGGAAACCACTCTCCTGCCTTCCAGCAGCATGGATTAGTCTCGCACAAACCTGAACTTCATGTAAATGGGATAATGCAGGCTGAACTCTTCTGTGCCTGGCTCCTTCGGCTCAAAATTATGTTTATAAGATTTATCTATGCAATATATAATATCCTGTGTAGCGGTAATTTATTCATTTGCTTTGCTCCATAGCATTCTGCTAAATGAATATAGACTATTAATTTGTTCATTCTGTTAATGGACAGATACTTCCAGGTTGGGGCTCTTATGAATAGAACCATTATAAACATGTCTCTTGGTGAACGTATGTTTACAGCCTTTTGAGCACGGGCCGCAGGGCAAACACAGGGTCTCCTTTGGTGGATGCTGCCCGACAGTTTTCCAAAGTGGTCCAAACCAAGTTATACACCTACCAGTGGTATACGAGAGTACTAAGGTGAGACATTTAAAATTGCATTTATTAAGATTTTCTTTTAATAGTGAAAAGGACAAAGAAAACTAAAAAAATTTCCCACTGTCCATAAAACTCTGTTAACACTTTTTTTTTTTTTTTTTTTGCGGTACGCGGGCCTCTTACTGCCGTGGCCTCTCCCGTTGCGGAGCACAGGCTCCCGGATGCGCAGGCTCAGCGGCCGCGGCACGTGGGATCTTCCCCGGACCCGGGCACGAACCCGTGTCCCCTGCATCGGCAGGCGGGCTCTCAACCACTGCGCCACCGGGGAAGCCCAACACTTTTTACGTTTTAAAAAAAAAAAAAGGAGCTATAATGGCGACGTAACAAAATGCACACATTTATCTGTTGGGTCTGGTGAGTTTTGACGGTTGTAGTCCCCTGGATCACCACCATCCAGGTTCCTGTCACCCAGGACAATTCCCTCCCGCCCCCTTTCCCAGCCAATCCCTCGCTCCCCAGATATCCGCTGTTAGCGTCTAAGACCAATGAGTTATACGTGTCCTCGGTAACTCTGAAAGCTACAGAAGGGTGTAAAATGCATAGTCCCTTCTCCCTCAACTCCATCTTCCCAAAGGCAGTCCTGTTGGTCTCATGGGGCCCTTCAGAAGGTTTTATGAAAATTCCTTTTAAAACACCACACAGGTTTTATTGTCCACACTGGGAGTTCCTTGGTCCTTTACCCTTTAATTACGTATCGTGGTTGAGCTCATACAGCGCATTCAGATCTACTTCATTTCTTTTTACGGTTTTGTAGTATTTCATTCAGACGAGGGTCAAGCCGGGTGGGACTTTAGATCTTTCCGTTTTTACTGTTGAGGAGCTGAGTTTGTGCGAAAAAGGACAGGCATTGCTCAGTGCCCGCCGTCCACCGGCCAGAGGCAGCGAGAGGCACCTTGTACCTGATCACCCCTTTGGATCCCTCGAACCATCCCACTCAAAAGGTCAAGAACATGGAGCCCAGGGGCCCCAGGTGCAACGACCTGTGCGGGCCGCAGGGCAGGAAGCAGGGGAGCTGGGTTTGCCCCACGTCCCTGGGACCCCAGGCCTTTCCCTGCCCCCTGCTGCCCCAGCACCGGGCTTGGAGACATCAGACACCCCAGTGCCCCCTGCATGACGGCCTTCCCTGGGCCTCAGGAGTGATGCCTGACAGCCAACTCTCCAAACAGTCAGGAAAGAAGGGCACTTGTGGGTTGTTTTTCTTTCCCAGACAAGGAGGGGGGACCAGGGCTTCAGCGTGTCATCCCACGCACCCTTTGACGGGGCTGATGAGTCACCGCCCCACACAAGGAAGTTTTCTACGTAAACGTTTTGCGGGTGAACTTGTTTTCTGCCCTTTAAGGCAAAAATTTTTTTCTTCCTTTCTCTCTCTTCAAATAAGTCTTTGAAACATAAATGGGAGGCAGTCTCTTGACGAGGAAGACCTTCTGTTCTACAGGAGCCTGCAGGTCCCTTCCGCAGCTGGCTGGTGGACAGCAAGCCCCCCGAGCCGAGGACGCTGGGCAGCTCTCGGGGGGCCACGCGGGGGGCGGGGCCGGCCTCGGAGGGGAGGGTGGCCTGCCGTTCTGGGTCTGCCTCCGAGGCTCTGCCCGCCAGTTGGCTCGGAGACGAGGCCAGACAGAGCCTCCGAAAAGAGCAGTGCCTGTCCCCACAGAGGGATTAGGTCCTCACCTCTCCCGGCGATCAGAAAATACCCAGCGGGCAGCCATCTCTGGATGGAAAGGTGTTTGGGAGAGAGGCTAATTGATCGGGAGACAAGGGCAGAAGTCCCATGGCCCTTGTCCCTCTGAGACCCCAAGGATGGTTTTGCAGAAGGCTCTGAAATGGGCAGAGAGCCCGCCCCTGTCCAGGGTGCTAAAGCCACCCGGATGGAGCCTGCTGACCTTGGCGGCAGGAGGTCACGGTGGTTTGTGTCCGGGTGGGAGCTGGAGAAACAGTGGGGACCCAACAGATGCGTGGATAAGACCCTTTGGCAGAGTGGGCCGAATCTGCCCTCTGGGCTGGAACAGGCGTCCGAGAGTGCGTGGACCCGGAAAAGCACCCCCAGGAGATCAAGGGCCAGCTCAACAATGGCCGAAGGTGGCGGACTGGAGCAGACCGTTGGCATCTGTTGACTCTCGAAGCCTTTGTCAGCATCTGCGTTGAACTCTCCATCAGGGACGGTCTTAATTTCCTCAGAGGCCTCTCCGTCACAGTGGACCCCGGGGGTTCTGAACTGTAGCTCAGTGGTTCTCAAAGTGGGATTCCCAGACCAGCAGCCTCACCGCAGCCTGGAAACTTACTAGGGATGCAGATCTTCCGTCTTGTAAACTGCAAAGTGGGGGAGGAGAGCGTAGCAAGGTGTGTTTGCCATGCCCTCCAAGTGATTCCGATGCATAGCACGGTCGGAGAGCCACTGCAGTAGCGTGAAGAAAGGGGAAAGATGGAACTTCCCTGGTAGTCCAGCGGTAAAGAATCCGCCTTCCAATGAGGGGGGACGTGGGTTCGATCCCTGGTCCGTGAACTAAGATCCCACACGCCGCGGGGCAACTAAGCCCGCGTGCCTCAACTAGAGAGCCCGCGTGCCACAAACTACAGAGCCCACGTGCCCTGGAGCCCGTGCGCCACAACTGGAGAGAGAGAACCCGCACGCCACAACTAGAGAGAAGCTCGTGCGCCGCAATGAAGAGCCCGCGCGCCGCAGCGAAAGACCCTGCCTGCCGCAACTGAGACCCAACGCGGCCAAAAAAGAAATAAACAAACAAATAAAGAAAATTTTTTAAAAAAGAAGAAGAAAGGGCAAGGAGCAGCAGACGTTTACTGAGTGCCGACTGTTTTCCAGCCACTTCATCTGCTGCCCTCTTTTAGTCTATACAGAGTCCCTGGGAGGTAGGATTGCGTCACCATTTTGCAGACCAGAAAACTGACTCTCAGAGTAAATAACTTTCCCCTGTATCTGAGCCAGAATTCAGCCCCGGGCTGGAGCCTCCTCTGTGTCCCTCAGGCCCCGCTGCTGGGTCCCTGTCGGCTCACGGAGCCTCCTCTGTGTCCCTCAGGCCCCGTTGCTGGGTCCCTGTCGGCTCGCGATCAAGCCGGAAGGGCTCTTGGATTGCTCTGCCAGCCTCTCCTCCGCTTGTGCGGGGCAACTCAGACTTGGCCGCCGTGAATGCCTCCCAGGTCCCACCGCTGGGCTCTGTCTTGACCACGCCCTGGGCCTGTCCGAGGGGCCTTCCTCAGCAAGGAAGGAACAGCCCCTGGTGCACCCTGCCTCCCCACAAGACCCCCGCTCGCCCCGCGCTGATTCAAGCGCACCCTCATTGCCTGCCTGGCCACTCCCATTGACGATCCGCTGCGGATGAATTAATTAGGGAACTGGACCCTTTTCCAGGGCGCTCGTAAATTAAGGCCGCCTGTGGCAGGAGCCGTGGCTCCAGCCCAGGGGCGGCAGCCCCACAAAGACTAGAGGCTTCCCACACGAAGGGATGAACGGATCGGATGCCTTTGAAGTGCTGCGAGCACTAGATAAAGTTGTTAGTCAAATAAGCAGCGGAGGCCCCTGTCGAGATGCTACCGTCTGAAGCCAAGCGGGAGAACTCCTTATTTGGGGTAGAGGTTTCCCTTTATCGGACCCAAGGGCAACAGCCCTGTGCTGTCCTCCGCCCTTCAGCGCAGCCAAGCTCGCTCGGGCCGGCCTCTCCCACACGGCAGAGGAAAAGCAGCCTCTGGTACCGTATTTGCATTTTTTATTTGGTGAGTTGCTAGCAATCGGGGGTGTTTCCTCAGAAAACAGCCTTTCCTGTTATTGATTAACAAGTGGCCCCCACTGTGGTCTTCAGGATGTGGTTCAGTTCTGCACGGGGGTTCCCAGCACCACTGACGTCATTGGCAAAATCATTACAGGAAAATAATAGGATCTTCTTAAACATTCTGTTAAAGGTGGGGTCTCACCCACACCTTGGGTTGAGTTTACAATTAAGGAGAATCAGGACACGTCTCTGGGTATGTGAGAGCCTTGGGGGGTGGCTTTGATCTCGGGAAC